>NC_086446.1:404911717-405211717 GCF_028390025.1 Pseudophryne corroboree
TATCACCGTGCTATTGTACAAGTCTTGCAGGAAAACAATGATCACCGCTGCGGATACTCTTGTACACCTAGAGTACACAGATACACACCTATACAATTAATTGGCTGGTTGGCTCAATAATTGTATGCAGGAGCATTAGCTGATAAATGGCTTAAAATGCTCCTGAAAATAGTCATATTGGGATGTCGCATATTACAGATATGTCCTCATACATCAATGCTGCAGTCACGCCAAATAGTTCCTCTTGGGTGGCATCAGGCTTTTTTTTGCCGACAAGTAGTCTTAGGGGTCTATTTACTAAGCCTTGAATGTAAAAATGTGCCACTTAATAAAGGCAATAGTCACAGAAGACCACAGCAAGCAGTATTTTAAAAGTAAAATGAAATCGCATTGCTAAATTTAGGGGACGGACTTTGAACTTTTCCCAGCATGCGCATACTCATCTCGGCCAAAATGGTTTGACATTGTAATTACACAGTGTTATGCTCGCATTTATATAATTACACAAGTGGGAGTGTTATGTACACGGTTAGATGCATTTTTGTAATTTCTCAGTAACCTGTTATGAATACTTCAATCTCAAGTTTTAGGGTCCCATGGGATTTACCACAAGCTTTTAGCTCCTGAGTTGTGCCCGGAGCTATTCAACTTACACAGTAAGCCCCAAGGGTGCACTAAATGCAGAAAGACAGGAGCGTACAAAAAGAAATCAGAGTTAAGTGTATCCTCTGGGCTAGTCACAGACGGCTTACTGCGTGTGGTAACGCAAAGCTCCGAGCACTTTACCCAGAATCTATGCCTTACCACGTGTTAGTTGCGGAGCTTACCACAGGATATGGGACTTACCATGAAATGTAATTGAATAGATCCAGGTTCTTAACCCGGGAGCTAATGACCCGTGGTAAGTCCTGTGGCTAACTGAATATGCCCCTTATTTTCAGGTCCCACCTACAAATTTTAATAAACACATTACTTCATCTTTCTCTTTCCCTTCTATGCTTTTCAGCCACACAGTAATATCATCAGCTAAGTTAGTTTTCTTCTTGGTGCGATATGACATAAAACTATTCCCTGGGCTCACTTCTACCCACTGTATAGGACACAGCAAAGCAGGAACAAGGAAAATAAATACCTCAGCCCTACAATATAAAAAGCATAGCTTAAAAAAAATAAATCAGAAAGAAACAAGGCAATACATATAGTAAAGGTTGCAGGAATGCGACACAAGTTTGCACCGTAAAAATGCAAGATAATATTGACTTACAATATGGTTACATTAGATGTGTAGTGTAAACATTCAAATACAATACAGTTTTTCTTTGTGCTTCTTCAAAAGAGCTTGAGCTGCACATCTGTCATGTTGCTGTTCTTAGTCTTGCCATGGTGCATGACCTTTGACATGAAATGGTCTTCTACAACCTCACCTTTGTAGCAGAGTTTGGCTGTTTCTCACCTAGTTTTAAGCCTCCTACACAGCTGTTTCTGTATTAGTTAACGACAGCGTTTCAACCTACATATGAAAATGATGATCATTATCACTTGTTTGGTATGACTGGTTAATCATACACCTAACTATAATTCTACAAAATCCCTGACTTTGTGCAAGTGTACCTATAAGATTTTATGCTGTTTTAAAGGAAAAAGGTGGTCACACTAAATATTGATTTGATTTAAATGTATCTTCTGTTCATTCACTTTGCAGTTTGTTAATTGATAAAAAAAAAATACTATTAGCACTTCCATTTTTAAAAGCATTCAAACAGTCTTAAGGCCAGTACTCACTGGCTGATGCGGGAGAGATGTGTGCTGAGCGAACCGCTCAGCACACATCTCTCCCGCCGCTCAGCACAGCGCAATGTGTGCCGAGTGTGCGGGGGAATACGGGGGGGGGGGGGGCGCGCTCATTTGACCCAGCGGGTGACATGAGCGACCCGCTAGATTGGCCTGCACGGCAGGCCAATCTAGCACCAGCGATAGCGATGCGCGGGGCTGCGCATCGCTATCGCTGTTGGGGGTACACACGGAGCGATCAGGTTTAAAATCTAAGCAATCTAGTCAGATTAGATTTTAAGCAGTGATCGCTCCGTGAGTAACCCCCTATACTTTGCAGCATTTTTTACACACCTTCCTAAAACGTTTGCACAGTAGTGTGTGTGTGTGTGTGTGTGTGTGTGTGTGTGTGTGTGTGTGTGTGTGTGTGTGTGTATTTATTTATTTTTTAGTTATTTTTTTTACACACACACTTCACACCCTCAGTAACTTTAGCTACTGTTTAATTATGTCTATGTTTAGCACTGGACACATCGAACAACCTTCCCAGAATTAGCACCATTCATCAGTGGTGGCGGACAATTTATTTTTAGAGTACTGTCAATGTTTCCACTACAATGACTTCTTGTGCCTTCTCTAGCTGCTTGTCCACTGGCGGTATTAACAATTGTACAGAGTAAGTACTGTCCTGGCCGCATTAATCAGCAGCAGACAGACATTCTTTTTAAGGGCCTTTACCATCCAAGTACTTAATATGTTTTCTTCTAAATCCTTTTCAAATAAGGTCTTGGGTTGGACTTTAAAATCCCAAGAATAATAAGAGGAGAAACATGCAATGTCTGTACTAAAAAGTAGGATTTTGGTACTTACCAGATAAATCCTTTTCTTTGAATCCATAGGGGGCACTGGAGTACTCTTGGGATATGGACGGGGTGTAGCCGGGAATGGCACATATTTAAATTAGTAACTGGCCATCCCCTCCATACTCCCACAGAGCCTTCAGTATTTTCACTGAGCCGAACAGGAGTGATAGAGAGGATGAACCATAGAGAATTACATGTAATATTATAAAATAACGGTCAACACAAAAGTTGACACATAACGTAACTGACAACTAAACAGTTGACACCGTAATAAATATCACCATACCATTGCCTTGGAGAGTGATAAAGTGAAGAGAGTTAAAATACCAACCAGCTTGCGTCATTTCTCAAACACAGCCTGTAGCATGGCTGGTACTTTATCTCTCTCAACTCTCCAAGGCTTAGTACACCCACAGAGAGCGAAAAGCCTGTGGAGACGGATTTCCAGTGCCAGCATTTAAGGGCTAGTTGGGATTCCGGTGCGGCATTGTGACCTCCGTGTCACGATCCGGGTATCTGGACGCCATTTCTTACCTATCAGATGCCTCCTAAGGCTGGCTCAGCGCTCCAGGACCGGATCCCATCTGTTATCCTGATGTGCACATTCCCGCATCCTCTCCTGTCTCTCTGGACGCAGTCACAGTAACGCCTTATACATCTGGCATGACGTCTCCCGCGGCCTCCGCCGCCGTCCCTGAGCTTCTGCATTCAGAGTGGCGATTACGTCAGCCGCGGCCTCCGCTGTGTCCGCGTGGTCGGATGTGCATCTGTCAGCCTGGCGTCTCCTGTCTCCGGTGGCCGGCGCCGCCATTACTGTTTTCCAGACCACATGGATTACAATCCAAACTTCCCTCCAAGTGTCTGCATGGGCGCAGCCATCTTGGATTCTGTCAGCTGATCTTTCCTACCAATCCGTTGTCAGTATTATTAATTTGCATAATTGCCTAGCCAATGCCTTCCTTGCTGCAGGTATAAATAGGTTGTGCCTGAGCAAGGAAGGCGTCAGTGCTTTGGTTGTCAAACCTAGTTCCAGTTTGTCTCTCTCCTGTGATTGTCTTCCAGGTTCCAGCTCCTGTCTCCAGACTTCTGCTATAGAGACCCGCACCAGCATTCCATCTGCGGTGTAGCCTGACTCTCCGATCCATTCTGGACTCACCTGTTTCCAGCTACAACATCACCTGCTTCCAGCTCAGCTTCCAGCAGTGTACAGCTTCTCTTAAAGGGCCGGTGTCCTTTCTGCAGTTTACCACTCTCCACCGGTATTATTATTTCTCCGCTCTCAAATTCTACATTTCATCTATATTGCATCGCTCTCAAGCTTTATTTATTATTTAACTGGTTCCAGCCAGTATCCACTCCGTGCCAACACCTGTCTGGTTCTAACCAGTACCCACAGCAGCATTTTATCTACAGCAGTCCAGCTTTCCCTGGAACACCAGCTGGTACGACCCTGGGCTTTCCTCATTGCTACAGTTGAGCCTGGTAAGGACTTTCCAACTTGCAGATAATAAGAACGGTCTCATACCACCAGAGCTCTGTGGCCCCTGCCACCCTGTAGTACCCAGGAACTGTATTATTATTTCTCTGCTGATTTTTATGTTACTTTTTACTGCTACTGTGATGCATGGAGTTTGTCATAAATAAATATCATTGACTTTTACTCAAGTTGTCGTGGTCACGCCTTCGGGCAGTTTCTCTTCATGTTACTTACATGTCCAGGGGTCTGATACAACCTCCCAGGTTCCGGTACGTCTCAGCCCCTACAACTGAGGCTGCCGTCCGTCAGCTCAGGCCCTCAGTTGTGACACTCCGGGATCCCGACTAGCGGTATTGTAACCGCTTCCCATGCAGTAATTTCTATAGATATACATATATGTAGAAAATAAGACACACACACACACACACACACACACACACACACACACACACACACACACAACACAACACAACACAACCAACAGCAGCTTCTGTTCTTCACTGAGTAACTTGTACATTGATTAGCAGAAAATCCAGGTGGATTAAGTGCCCGGCATGACGCTGTTTCCGCCGCGCTAAGGGCAGAAATCAGCATGCAACGGCACTTTTGTCGGATTTGTGCTCACATCCCTCCGGGGGGGTGAGAAGAAAGCCCGTCGTTGGGTGTCACATTGCGCTGTATTAAATAAGTCTGGGAGCTAATTCCCGATGCTATTTAGCGGTCATCTAATTGAATCGTGCCACTTGATTACATCCCATAGTGGAGGGATCAGCGGTGCAAGTATGCAGGTACGGAGTACCCTTAAGAATTTAGCAGCGAGTACGCAGTACCACCTGCCACACACTTTGCCATTACCACAAATCAACAAGACTATGGTGCTTGGCAGCATGACGGCTCCTCCCACTTTGTCAGGGTTACTGGGAGTGCGACAGTGGCTGTATTTTCCTGTTATAGTGGAGGCATTACTATATATTGTTATTAAATTGGGGGCATTACTATATATTTCTATTATACTGGAGGTATCACTGTATATTTCTATTATACTGGAGGCATTACTATATACTTTTAGCCTTGCATCCAGATTTCCCCCCAAAAAGGGGCTGTCGTGTAGCCACGCCACTAGTGTCATGTATCCACTCCCACTATCAGCGTGTGGCCACGCCCCCTCAAAACACATGACCACGCCCATTTTCGGCACTCCGTACCACTAAGAAAATATTTCTACTTGCACCACTGGGAGGGATGCTCTTCTCTCCAGGTGTGACATCAGGTGTGACTTACTCAGATGCAAGGAATCGGCAAGTAAATGTAAAACATATCTTTACCAAGACTGAAACTTCTTCCCTTTTCAAGAGCCATGCTGTCCTCATTACTACCGCAGATGCCCCTCTTGCATTAACAAGTTTTTTGACAAAATAACACAGCAAACACTTTACTGATAAAACACCAAACATCAGAAAGTAAATCCTTGTTTTTCTAGGTTAGCATTATATAGGGATAATTGTATTGCAACCTGTTTCATTTATAAGAATGCTAGACACTATGGAGTAGTTTGTTGACCATATAAAGATACTAGGCTGATTATATATCTACAATGTACAGTTCAGGATACAGTAAAAAGGTTTACTAATTTACATTACTTTAAACAAAACGCCCTCTTTTTACATAAATGGTGCATTTAGTGAGAAATTGAACCCTTCCTCCCAGATAACACCAAAAAAATCTTAGATGACTGCCGGCTTTGGGGGTAATTAAATAGTTCCAGGGGATCAATTATCCTGCAGTAATCTAGCACAGCTAATTGAATATCCCCCTAAGGCCCAAATGTATTAAGCCTTAAAAATTGATAAAGTGAAGATGGATAATGACCCAGATTTATCAATCCTTAGAGAGTGATAAATTGCACAGTGATAAAGTACTAACCAACCAGCATCTAACTGTCATGTTACAGGCTGTGTTTGAAAAATGACAGCTAGGAGCTGGTTGGCTGGTCATTTACCACTCTATATTCATCTCCACTTTATCACTTTTTAAGGATTAATACATTTGAGCCTAAGGGGTCTATTTACTAACCCTTGGATGGAGATAAAGTGGACAGATATAAAGTTCCAGCCAACCAGCTCATGTCATTTTTCAAACCCAGCCTGTGACATGACAGTTAAGAGCTGATTGGCTGGTACTTTATCTACGTCCAAGACTTAGTAAATAGACCCCTAAGTTTTAAGCGGGGTACACACTAGAGAGATATGTGCTGAGCGATTTATCACAGACCGCTCAGAACGCATCTCTCCCCCACTCAGCGCGATGTGTGCTGAGCGAGGGGGGAAGGGACACAGCGCTGAAGTGAACGACCCGCTAGATTGAGCCTGCATGCAGGCTCAATCTAGCACCGGCGATAGCGATGGGGGGCATACACATGAGAGATACCTGCTTAAAATCTAAGCAATCTAGTCAGATTGCTTAGATTTTAAGCAGGGATCTCCCCGTATGTACCCCCTTAATAAACTGCAGCTAAATAGATACAAGCAAAAAAAAAAAAAAAATAGTTTGTTAAAAGCGACATACAGAGAAAAATACAATCTTCTGAAATGATCTATTATTCACATACTCATTCCTACCACACACACACGTATTTGAATCCCACAAACACATAATGTAGATTGCTGACAAGTCCAACATGGCATCTTTAGCAAAATACAACAGCTGTCACTTGTGATTCATATTTCTCTTCATACAGAATTACTAAGCGCACCTGCTGCTGCACGCCCCTGTTAGGACACAGACCAGGATCTATTTCTGTACCAATGGGATGCTGCCAGCACCTGTCCTTACGAGATGTTACAGTACAGCACTGACTTGTTACAAAAGGACAAAGAGGTCAGTGGGCTCAATTCAATTTTGTGCGGATTGAATAGCGCCAGGAATTAGCTCCCGGTGCTGTTCAATTCAACGGGCTGTGATGTCGGGGAAGGCTGGTTCTTGCGGATTAAACAGGGTGTTTTGCCGAGAGAACCGGCATTCTACGTCTAAAGTGCCCAGAACGGGTGTTACAAGAAATCCTCTTGTCGGGTGTTACAGCACGCTGAATTGAATAGCACTGGGAGCTAATTTCCGGCGCTATTCAATCCACACTGAATTAAATCGAGCCTAGTATGTACAAACTAAACAGAGACTTTTACAGGGAAAATTCTAGTCACTAACAGCAAGATAGCATTTATATGTGTTTTGCAGAAACGTATAATTTTAACTCTACCTGTTCTGCACTAAAACCACAAGGTGCACCTGTCCACACAATATGGAGGCCTAGAGTTTTGCACACAATTTAGGGGAATAAAACAAACTAAATTATTAGTAACATATAATGCTGAGTACACACCTACGCAATCCATGGCCCAATTACCCAATATAGGCCCTCATTCCGAGTCGTTCGCTCGGTATTTTTCATCGCATCGCAATGAAAATCCGCTTAGTACGCATGCGCAATATTCGCACTGCGACTGCGCCAAGTAATTTAACAATGAAGATAGTATTTTTACTCACGGCTTTTTCATCGCTCCGGCGATCGTAATGTGATTGACAGGAAATGGGTGTTACTGGGCGGAAACACGGCGTTTTATGGGCGTGTGGATGAAAACGCTACCGTTTCCGGAAAAAACGCAGGAGTGGCTGGAGAAACGGGGGAGTGTCTGAGCGAACGCTGGGTGTGTTTGTGACGTCAAACCAGGAACAACAAGCACTGAACTGATCGCACAGGCAGAGTAAGGTTGAAGTTACTCAGAAACTGCAAAGTAGTTTGTAATCGCAATATTGCGAATACATCGGTCGCAATTTTAAGAAGCTAAGATACACTCCCAGTAGGCGTAGGCTTAGCGTGTGTAACTCTGCTAAATTCGCCTTGCGACCGATCAACTCGGAATGAGGGCCATAGGGTGAATGGGCGACGATTGTATTGGTATATAGACAGCAGCATTAGCCGATAAATGGCTTATAAGACTCTTGCAACAGTCGCAATCATGAGCGCACATCTTATGTGCAGTTTAATATTTGCCGGCCTGATCTCCCAATCCCACAGAATCCTGTACACACTGAGCTATGCATGGGGGACACACAGGGGTTAAGCACTTGACTGATCAGGATTGCAAAGGTGTGTACCCAAGCCCTGATCAGCGGTCTCATGCTCTTTACGTTCTATCAATGAATAGAAAGCCTGTACTTGGTCACAATATAAGTAACCCTCATATGTATTGCAATTGCACTGTGTAGCTGAGGATTTCTGGATATCCATGTTAAAGAAGAGTTTCTGTTCCTCTGTTTCTGTACCAGAGAGTCATATGACTGCACCATTTCCACATAACAGCTAGTACAGCGAATGCTAAAAATAAAAACACCTAAGGCAGTGACCAGACAAGTGGGGTTTTTTTTTGTTAATTGTTTTTTTATTTTATTTAGTGGCAGGTGTCTATTTTTTTTTATTTATTAAAGCACAGACTATATTTCCATCCGGTGTTTAGGGTCAGCCATTTGATTTTACTTCTTAACTCAGCTGACTTACCAAGGTTTAAAGTGATCCAATCATATATTAAAAAGTATAGTATTCTACGTTTGGGATGAACCAACGGTCACGATAAAACAGTTCACTAGGAATCAGTGTCATTGCCAATGCATGGAGTGGTTCAGCTCTGGGGTGATAGATACGTTTTAGGTCTAGGAAGTTAAGCAAAAATTATAATGTCGCTTAATTCAAAGGGGTATATTCAATTACAGTCGGAAGTTCTGACCGGGCAGAAAGATGACACTTTCCGCCGATAATCTGAACTTTCCGACAGTTCAATATTCAATTTAAGTGCAGTTTTCCTCCCTGATGGAGATTCCGACAAGTCGAAAGACACATGGATGAGCAGAATCCATGTTGTTTTTTTTTACTCCGCCGTGGTCGAAAACGATAAATTTTCGCCCATAAGAGAAGGCGGAAATGAATGGTCAGAATGGGTGGGGAAACGGGTGGAAACAGCCTGCTATTGAATTCTGATGTGCTGGATCCTCTCCGTCGGAGAGGATCTGACTGTAATTGAATGACTATAAAAAAAGCAAAAATACAAAATGTCAAAAGAGTGCAATGTAATCAAAACAGAGAACTACAAATTGTTTTGTTTTTTTTAATGGAAAGGCTTTTGTAACCAAGATAGACTAAATAGAAACCGGACTATTTGTAGCTTCACTCATAGCTTAATATTACCCCTTTCACATCTCCAATGCCGGATCCCACCCGGCATTGGAAACGGGTCCTTCCCGGGTGGGATCCGGCATTGGAGCCTCAGTGCTGGCTTCCCAACCTGGCAATATGCCGGGCCGGTTGCCACAGCGGCAGGGGGCGGCGCTGGGTGATGAGCTTATCTCCGCGCCATCTCTCCCTACGTAGTAAACGAGTCCCGGGTCAAACCTGTTTACACTGCCACTGACCCAGTATCCAACCCGGGAATAACCCTTCTTATTACCCGATTGAATTACCAGGTCAGGCGACTCGGGAATTCTCCAAGGCCCCTTTCACATCGCACACTGACACGTGTCGACTCGGCAATATGCTGGGTCGATCCCGGGTTATTTTTGCGATGTGAAAGGGGTATAGCATTCTGCGCGGTAGTAGCAGCAATAGTCAGTGATGGCATCGGGAAAGCATCTTGAAGAGTTTCCTTGGCAGTTCCAGAGCAGACAATGCTGCAGCTGTCTGTCTTCCCTCTGGATGGACTTTACAGAAAGCTCATGAAAGAATCTATTGTACACAGGGAGAGAAACAGGCACACTTAGATCTGCTGACTGCACGGAATCCAGCACCAGCTGCTCCGTTCAGACAACTTTATGTTCCACTGCCAACCAAGATAACTATGTACTTATGCGTACAAGTGAGGGAGACCACGATTATCCATATACAAGTGTGAAAAGGTAGCTGCTCAAATACAAAGCCTGCTCAAGAGGCAGTGACAATGTTTACTTGCAACGTTCCGTACTAGCCATGTTTTCTTAGCTCAAACCATCCACGTAAGCAGTCATGCTCCTTTCCACTATTGGTTCAGTTATTGCTGTTTGATGCCTTTTGAAGGGAGTTGCGTTTCAAGGGTGTTCAGAAAAGAGGTAAGGGGTGTTGCAAGTTACCAATGAAGGCAGATACAAGTCCAAATAAAAATGTAATTCCCATAATGAACTAGAAAAGAGTCTTTCAAAACATAAAGGGAAGGTATGTGTCCCGCGCTAGGATTTCAGCAGCTCCATTTGAATTTGTGACCTTACAAATGAATAAATATATAGAGCGCTTGTTATGTGAATAAAAGCAATTTAAATGCATTGGACTGTGAACGTAAGTTAAAAATGCTGAAACACTTAAGGGCGTAAATAGGAAAATTCATGCATCCATTACCTGAGGTAAACTGATGTTTACAGCTCTTTAACAGAGTTTGTTTCAGGTTTGGTGTTGATGGTATGCGACCAGACTGAGGAGTCAGAGGTGCACGCGATGATGATGTCGGACGTAGTGGAGTGAGTTTTTACTGCTTGCACATTGCATGTGTCCTGATTCTGTCCCTGAAGGTCTGATTTCATACGCACGCAGGTAGCTGCATAGTGAAAGTGTAGTGCTCGCACCTGGGCGGGAACAGCAAGGTTTCTTAGCGCACGCACACAGATGGTCTGTGGGGTGTCACGGACATGTCAGTGATAGTGGCTGTGTACACAGACGCTCAACAACTCCCACAAGAGGTCCCACTGGGACGAGAACCTACACTTTCCATAGGGCTGGTGCAAGTTTCAATCAGTATTATAGCATGTGCAGAAGCTGAAAGTGGGCGTCTTAGTCCTTACACACTAGTTACAGGCGAGGAACGCCAATAGACACAGCTGCAGGCTATAAGTAAATGGAATCTGAGATTTAACTAGGTCCCTTTAAGAAGTGTTTCATGTACATATCTATGCTTCGTAATGCCAGATGTACTTTTATTCTTCCAGGCACTGCCTATTCTATCCAATGCAACCTATGTAGTATGCCCAGTACAGCTACCTCGTCTGGTAACTTTGTGGTAGGATAAATAATACTTGGAATTTATTGTACAAAATGTATGAACAAAGTATTATGTTCAGTAATTTCTGTATTTCCTGTACATCGCCCAGAGTCCTTCTGGAGAACAGCACCATATACCGGTAATTACAATTATTATTGTTATTATTATTATCATTAATAATAATACATTATTATTCTTACTAAGAGGGTCATTCCGAGTTGTTCGTTCGTTGCCGTTTTTCGCAACGGAGCGATTAGGTGAAAAATGCGCATGCGCATGGTACGCAGTGCGCATGCGTTAAGTAATTTAACACAAAACTTTGGAGATTTACACAAGCTCGTGCGACGTTTTCTCATCGCTCGAGTGATCGTAGAGTGATTGACAGGAAGTGGGTGTTTCTGGGCAGAAACTGGCCGTTTTCAGGGCGTGTGCTAAAAAACGCAGGCGAGCCAGGTAAAAACGCAGGAGTGGCTGGAAAAATGGGGGAGTGGCTGGCCGAACGCAGGGCGTGTTTGTGACGTCAAACCAGGAACTAAACGGACCGAGGTGATCGCAATCTAGGAGTAGGTCTGGAGCTACTCAGAACTGCAAGGAATTATTTAGTAGCAGTTCTGCTAACCTTTCGTTCGCTATTCTGCTAAGCTAAGATACACTCTCAGAGGGCGGCGGCCTAGCGTTTGCAATGCTGCCAAAAGCAGCTAGCGAGCTAACAACTCGAAATGAGGGCCTAAGAGTATTTGGATTCTGGTGTTTAGCAATCTCCGGCAATGGCTATTATCACTGCAAAATTAAAAAATAAGATTTTACTTACCGATAAATCTATTTCTCGTAGTCCGTAGTGGATGCTGGGACTCCGTAAGGACCATGGGGAATAGCGGCTCCGCAGGAGACAGGGCACAAAATAAAAGCTTAAGGATCAGGTGGTGTGCACTGGCTCCTCCCCCTATGACCCTCCTCCAAGCCTCAGTTAGGATACTGTGCCCGGACGAGCGTACATAATAAGGAAGGATATTGAATCCCGGGTAAGACTCATACCAGCCACACCAATCACACCGTACAACTCGTGATCTGAACCCAGTTAACAGTATGATAAACGCAAAGGAGCCTCTGAAAAGATGGCTCACAACAATAATAACCCGAATTTTTGTAACAATAACTATATACAAGTATTGCAGACAATCCGCACTAGGGATGGGCGCCCAGCATCCACTACGGACTACGAGAAATAGATTTATCGGTAAGTAAAATCTTATTTTCTCTGACGTCCTAGTGGATGCTGGGACTCCGTAAGGACCATGGGGATTATACCAAAGCTCCCAAACGGGCGGGAGAGTGCGGATGACTCTGCAGCACCGAATGAGAGAACTCCAGGTCCTCCTCAGCCAGGGTATCAAATTTGTAGAATTTAGCAAACGTGTTTGCCCCTGACCAAGTAGCTGCTCGGCAAAGTTGTAAAGCCGAGACCCCTCGGGCAGCCGCCCAAGATGAGCCCACTTTCCTTGTGGAATGGGCTTTTACTGATTTTGGTTGTGGCAATCCTGCCACAGAATGTGCAAGCTGAATTGTACTACAAATCCAACGAGCAATCGTCTGCTTTGAAGCAGGAGCACCCAGCTTGTTGGGTGCATACAGGATAAACAGCGAGTCAGATTTTCTGACTCCAGCCGTCCTGGAAACATATATTTTCAAGGCCCTGACAACGTCAAGCAACTTAGAGTCCTCTAAGTCCCTGGTAGCCGCAGGTACCACAATAGGTTGGTTCATGTGAAATGCAGAAACCACCTTAGGTAGAAATTGAGGACGAGTCCTCAATTCCGCCCTGTCAGAATGAAAAATTAAGTAAGGGCTTTTATATGATAAAGCCGCCAATTCTGACACACGCCTGGCTGAAGCCAAGGCTAACAGCATCGACACCTTCCATGTGAGATATTTTAAGTCCACAGTGGAAAGTGGTTCAAACCAATGTGACTTTAGAAAACTCAACACCACATTGAGATCCCAAGGTGCCACTGGAGGCACAAAAGGAGGCTGTATGTGCAGCACCCCTTTTACAAATGTCTGAACTTCAGGTACTGAAGCCAGTTCTTTCTGGAAGAAAATCGACAGGGCCGAAATTTGAACCTTAATGGACCCCAATTTTAGGCCCATAGACAGTCCTGTTTGCAGGAAATGAAGGAAACGACCCAGTTGAAATTCCGCTGTAGGGGCCTTCTTGGCCTCACACCACGCAACATATTTACGCCAAATGCGGTGATAATGTTTTGCGGTTACGTCCTTCCTGGCTTTGACCAGAGTAGGGATGACTTCTTCTGGAATGCCTTTTTCCCTCAGGATCCGGCGTTCAACCGCCATGCCGTCAAACGCAGCCGCGGTAAGTCTTGGAACAGACAAGGCCCCTGCAGTAGCAGGTCCTTTCTTAGAGGTAGAGGCCACGGTTCGTCCGTGAGCATCTCTTGAAGTTCCGGGTACCAAGTCCTTCTTGGCCAATCCGGAACCACGAGTATAGTTCTTACTCCTCTCCTTCTTATGATTCTCAGTACTTTTGGTATGAGAGGCAGAGGAGGGAACACATACACTGACTGGTACACCCACGGCGTTACCAGAGCGTCCACTGCTATTGCCTGAGGGTCCCTTGACCTGGCGCAATATCTGTCCAGTTTTTTGTTTAGACGTGACGCCATCATGTCCACCTTTGGTTTTTCCCAACGGTTTACAATCAGGTGGAAGACTTCTGGGTGAAGTCCCCACTCTCCCGGGTGAAGGTCGTGTCTGCTGAGGAAGTCTGCTTCCCAGTTGTCCACTCCCGGAATGAACACTGCTGACAGTGCTATCACATGATTTTCCGCCCAGCGAAGAATCCTTGCAGCTTCTGCCATTGCCCTCCTGCTTCTCGTGCCGCCCTGTCTGTTTACGTGGGCGACTGCCGTGATGTTGTCCGATTGGATCAACACCGCCTGACCCTGAAGCAGAGGTTTTGCTTGACTTAGGGCATTGTAAATGGCCCTTAGTTCCAGAATGTTTATATGAAGAGATGTTTCCATGCTTGACCACAAGCCCTGGAAATTCCTTCCCTGTGTGACTGCTCCCCAGCCTCTCAGGCTGGCATCCGTGGTTACCAGGATCCAATCCTGAATGCCAAATCTGCGGCCCTCTAGTAGATGAGCACTCTGCAGCCACCACAGGAGAGACACCCTTGTCCTTGGCGACAGGGTTATCCGCTGATGCATCTGCAGATGCGATCCGGACCATTTGTCCAGTAGATCCCACTGAAACGTTCTTGCATGGAATCTTCCGAATGGAATCGCTTCGTAAGAAGCCACTATTTTTCCCAGGACCCTCGTGCACTGATGCACTGAGACCTGGCCTGGTTTTAGGAGGTTCCTGACTAGCTCGGATAACTCCCTGGCCTTCTCCTCCGGGAGAAACACCTTCTTCTGGACTGTGTCCAGAATCATTCCTAGGAACAGTAGACGTGTCGTTGGAATCAGCTGCGATTTTGGAATATTTAGAATCCACCCGTGCTGACGTAACACTACCTGAGATAGTGCTACTCCGACTTCTAACTGTTCCCTGGATCTTGCCCTTATCAGGAGATCGTCCAAGTAAGGGATAATTAAAATGCCTTTTCTTCGTAGAAGAATCATCATTTCGGCCATTACCTTGGTAAAGACCCGAGGTGCCGTGGACAATCCAAACGGCAGCGTCTGAAACTGATAATGACAGTTTTGTACTACAAACCTGAGGTACCCTTGGTGAGAAGGGTATATTGGGACGTGGAGATAAGCATCTTTGATGTCCAGAGACACCATATAGTCCCCTTCTTCCAGGTTCGCTATCACTGCTCTGAGTGACTCCATCTTGAATTTGAACCTTTTTATGTAAGTGTTCAAGGATTTCAGATTTAAAATTGGTCTCACCGAGCCGTCCGGCTTCGGTACCACAAACAGCGTGGAATAATACCCCTTTCCCTGTTGCAGGAGGGGTACCTTGATTATCACCTGCTGGGAATACAGCTTGTGAATGGCTTCCAAAACTGCCTCCCTGTCGGAGGGAGACTTTGGTAAAGCAGACTTCAGGAACCGATGAGGGGGAAACGCCTCGAATTCCAGTTTGTACCCCTGCGATACTACCTGTAGAATCCAGGGATCCACTTGCGAGTGAGCCCACTGCGCGTTGAAATTTTTGAGACGGGCCCCCACCATATCTGAGTCTGCTTGTAAAGCCCCAGCGTCATGCTGAAGACTTGGCAGAAGCAGGGGAGGGCTTCTGCTCCTGGGAAGCGGCTGCATGGTGCAGTCTTTTTCCTCTTCCTCTGCCCCGGGGCAGAAAGGAGTGGCCTTTTGCTCGCTTGTACTTATGGGAACGAAAGGACTGAGTTTGAAAAGACGGTGTCTTTTTCTGCTGATGTGAAGTGACCTGGGGTAAAAAGGTGGATTTCCCAGCCGTTGCCGTGGCCACCAGGTCCGATAGACCAGCCCCAAATAACTCCTCCCCTTTATACGGCAATACTTCCATGTGCCGTTTGGAATCCGCATCCCCTGACCACTGTCGCGTCCATAACGCTCTTCTGGCAGAGATGGACATAGCACTTACTCTTGATGCCAGGGTGCAAATATCCCTCTGTGCATCACGCATATATAGCAATGCATCCTTTAAATGTTCTATAGTTAACAAAATATTGTCCCTATCCAGGGTATCAATATTCTCAGTCAGGGAATCCGACCATGCGACTCCAGCACTGCACATCCAGGCTGAGGCGATTGCTGGTCGCAGTATAACACCAGTATGTGTGTATATACTTTTTAGGATATTTTCCAGCCTTCTATCAGCTGGTTCTTTGAGGGTGGCCGTATCAGGAGACGGTAACGCTACTTGTTTAGATAAACGTGTGAGCGCCTTATCTACCCTAGGGGGTGTTTCCCAACGCGCCCTAACCTCTGGCGGGAAGGGATATAATGCTAATAATTTATTAGAAATTAGCTGTTTTTTATCGGGGGAAACCCACGCTTTATCACACACCTCATTTATTTCCTCTGACTCAGGAAAAACTATTGGTAGTTTTTTCACACCCCACATAATACCCTTCTTTGTGGTACTTGTAGTGTCAGAAAGGTTCAATGCCTCTTTCATTGCCGTGATCATGTAACGTGTGGCCCTACTGGACATTACGTTTGTCTCGTCACCGTCGACACTAGACTCAGTATCTGTGTCAGGGTCTGTGTCGACCCACTGAGGTAACGGGCGTTTTAGCGCCCCTGACGGTGTCTGAGACGCCTGGACAGGCACTAATTGATTTGCCGGCTGTCTCATGTCGTCAACAGTTTTTTGCAAATTGCTGACATTATCACTTAATTGTTTAAATACAATCATCCAGTCAGGTGTCGACTCCCTAGGGGGTGACATCACCAACGCAGGCAACTGCTCCGCCTCCACATCATTTTCCTCCTCATACATGTCGACACACGCGTACCGACACACAGCACACACACCGGGAATGCTCTGATAGAGGACAGGACCCCACGAGCCCTTTGGAGAGACAGAGGGAGAGTCTGCCAGCACACACCCAGCGCTATATATATACAGGGATAACCTTATATAAGTGTTATTCCCTTATAGCTGCTGTTATTATCGTTATTTGCTGCCAAAAATGCCCCCCCTTCTCTTTTTTACCCTGATTCTGAAGCAGGACTGCAGGGGAGAGTCAGGGAGCCGTCCTTCCAGCGGAGCTGTGAGGGAAAATGGCGCTTGTGTGCTGAGGAGATAGGCTCCGCCCCTTCACGACGTCCTTATCTCCCGCTTTTTTGTGTAAAAATGGCAGGGGTTAAAATACATCCATATAGCCCAGGAGCTATATGTGATGTATTCTTTTTGCCACCTAAGGTATATACTGTTATATTGCGTCTCAGGGCGCTCCCCCCCAGCGCCCTGCACCCTCAGTGACCGGAGTGTGAAGTGTGCTGAGAGCAATGGCGCACAGCTGCGGTGCTGTGCGCTACCTTAGTCTGAAGACAGGATGTCTTCTGCCGCCGATTTCACCGGACCTCTTCGTCTCTTCTGGCTCTGTAAGGGGGACGGCGGCGCGGCTCCGGTGACCCATCCAGGCTGTACCTGTGATCGTCCCTCTGGAGCTAATGTCCAGTAGCCTAAGAAGCCCAATCCACTCTGCACGCAGGTGAGTTCGCTTCTTCTCCCCTTAGTCCCACGATGCAGTGAGCCTGTTGCCAGCAGGACTCACTGAAAATAAAAAAACCTAAACTAAACTTTTATTCTAAGCAGCTCAGGAGAGCCACCTAGATTGCACCCTTCTCGGCCGGGCACAAAAATCTAACTGAGGCTTGGAGGAGGGTCATAGGGGGAGGAGCCAGTGCACACCACCTGATCCTTAAGCTTTTATTTTGTGCCCTGTCTCCTGCGGAGCCGCTATTCCCCATGGTCCTTACGGAGTCCCAGCATCCACTAGGACGTCAGAGAAATAAGAATTTACTTACCGATAATTCTATTTCTCATAGTCCGTAGTGGATGCTGGGGACTCCGTAAGGACCATGGGGAATAGCGGCTCCGCAGTAGACTGGGCACATCTAAAGAAAGCTTTAGGACTATCTGGTGTGCACTGGCTCCTCCCCCTATGACCCTCCTCCAAGCCTCAGTTAGGATACTGTGCCCGGACGAGCGTACACAATAAGGAAGGATTTTGAATCCCGGGTAAGACTCATACCAGCCACACCAATCACACCGTATAACCTGTGATCTGAACCCAGTTAACAGCATGATAACAGAGGAGCCTCTGAAAGATGGCTCACAACAATAATAATAAGAATTTACTTACCGATAATTCTATTTCTCGTAGTCCGTAGTGGATGCTGGGAACTCCGTCAGGACCATGGGGAATAGCGGCTCCGCAGGAGACAGGGCACAAAAGTAAAAGCTTTAGGATCAGGTGGTGTGCACTGGCTCCTCCCCCTATGACCCTCCTCCAAGCCTCAGTTAGGATACTGTGCCCGGACGAGCGTACACAATAAGGAAGGATTTTGAATCCCGGGTAAGACTCATACCAGCCACACCAATCACACTGTACAACCTGTGATCTGAACCCAGTTAACAGCATGATAACAGCGGAGCCTCTGAAAAGATGGCTCACAACAATAATAACCCGATTTTTGTAACAATAACTATGTACAAATATTGCAGACAATCCGCACTTGGGATGGGCGCCCAGCATCCACTACGGACTACGAGAAATAGAATTATCGGCAAGTAAATTCTTATTTTCTCTAACGTCCTAAGTGGATGCTGGGGACTCCGTCAGGACCATGGGGATTATACCAAAGCTCCCAAACGGGCGGGAGAGTGCGGATGACTCTGCATCACCGAATGAGAGAACTCCAGGTCCTCCTCAGTCAGGGTGTGCCCCTGACCAAGTATCAGCTCGGCAAAGTTGTAAAGCCGAGACCCCTCGGGCAGCCGCCCAAGATGAGCCCCCTTCCTTGTGGAATGGGCATTTACATATTTTGGCTGTGGCAGGCCTGCCACAGAATGTGCAAGCTGAATTGTACTACACATCCAACTAGCAATCGTCTGCTTAGAAGCAAGAGCACCCAGTTTGTTGGGTGCATACAGGATAACAGCAAGTCAGTTTTCCTGACTCCAGCCGTCCTGGAAACTATATTTTCAGGGCCCTGACAACATCTAGCAACTTGGAGTCCTCCAAGTCCCTAGTAGCCGCAGGTACCACAATAAGCTGGTTCAGGTGAAACACTGACACCACCTTAGGGAGAAACTGGGGATGAGTCCGCAGCTCTGCCCTGTCCGAATGGACAATCAGATATGGGCTTTTTTGAGACAAACGCCGCCAATTCTGACACTCGCCTGGCCGAGGCCAGGGCCAACAGCATGGTCACTTTCCCTGTGAGATATTTCAATCCCACAGATTTGAGCGGTTTAAACCAATGTGATTTTAGGAATCCCAGAACTACGTTGAGATCCCACAGTGCCACTGGAGGCACAAAAGGGGGTTGTATATGCAGTACTCCCTTGACAAACTTCTGGACTTCAGGAACTGAAGCCAATTCTTTCTGGAAGAAAATCGACAGGGCCGAAATTTGAACCTTAATGGACCCCAATTTGAGGCCCATAGACACTCCTGTTTGCAGGAAATGCAGGAAACGACCGAGTTGAAATTTCTTCATGGGGCCTTCCTGGCCTCACACCACGCAACATATTTTCGCCACATGTGGTGATAATGTTGTGCGGTCACCTCCTTCCTGGCTTTGACCAGGGTAGGAATGACCTCTTCCGGAATGCCTTTTTCCCTTAGGATCCGGCGTTCAACCGCCATGCCGTCAAACGCAGCCGCGGTAAGTCTTGGAACAGACATGGTACTTGCTGAAGCAAGTCCCTTCTTAGCGGCAGAGGCCATGAGTCCTCTGTGAGCATCTCTTGAAGTTCTGGGTACCAAGTCCTTCTTGGCCAATCCGGAGCCACGAGTATAGTTCTTACTCCTCTACGTCTTATAATTCTCAATACCTTGGGTATGAGAAGCAGAGGAGGGAAGACATACACCGACTGGTACACCCACGGTGTTACCAGAAACGTCCACAGCTATTGCCTGAGGGTCTTTTGACCTGGCGCAATACTTGTCCAGTTTTTTGTTCAGGCGGGACGCCATCATGTCCACCTTTGGTCTTTTCCAACGGTTCACAATCATGTGGAAGACTTCCCGATGAAGTCCCCACTCTCCCGGGTGGAGGTTGTGCCTGCTGAGGAAGTCTGCTTCCCAGTTGTCCACTCCCGGAATGAACACTGCTGACAGTGCTATCACATGATTTTCCGCCCAGCGAAAAATCCTTGCAGTTTCTGCCATTGCCCTCCTGCTTCTTGTGCCGCCCTGTCTGTTTACGTGGGCGACTGCCGTGATGTTGTCCCACTGGATCAATACCGGCTGACCTTGAAGCAGAGGTCTTGCTAAGCTTAGAGCATTGTAAATTGCCCTTAGCTCCAGTATATTTATGTGGAGAAAAATCTCCAGACTTGATCACACTCCCTGGAAATTTTTTCCCTGTGTGACTGCTCCCCAGCCTCTCAGGCTGGCCTCCGTGGTCACCAGCATCCAATCCTGAATGCCGAATCTGCGGCCCTCTAGAAGATGAGCACTCTGTAACCACCACAGGAGAGACACCCTTGTCCTTGGAGATAGGGTTATCCGCTGATGCATCTGAAAATGCGATCCGGACCATTTGTCCAGCAGATCCCACTGAAAAGTTCTTGCGTGGAATCTGCCGAATGGAATCGCTTCGTAATAAGCCACCATTTTTCCCAGGACTCTTGTGCAATGATGCACTGACACTTTTCCTGGTTTTAGGAGGTTCCTGACTAGCTCGGATAACTCCCTGGCTTTCTCCTCCGGGAGAAACACCTTTTTCTGGACTGTGTCCAGAACCATCCCTAGGAACAGCAGACGTGTCGTCGGAAACGGCTGTGATTTTGGATATTTAGAATCCACCCGTGCTGTCGTAGAACTACTTGAGATAGTGCTACTCCGACCTCCAACTGTTCTCTGGACCTTGCCCTTATCAGGAGATCGTCCAAGTAAGGGATAATTAAGACGCCTTTTCTTTGAAGAAGAATCATCATTTTGGCCATTACTTTGGTAAAGACCCGGAGTGCCGTGGACAATCCAAACGGCAGCGTCTGAAACTGATAGTGACAGTTCCGTACCACGAACCTGAGGTACCCTTGGTGAGAAGGGCAATTTTGGACATGGAGGTAAGCATCCTTGATGTCCAGGGACACCATATAGTCCCCTTCTTCCTGGTTCGCTATCACTGCTCTGAGTGACTCCATCTTGATTTGAACCTTTGTATGTAAGTGTTCAAAGATTTCCCATTTAGAATAGGTCTCACCGAGCCGTCTGGCTTCAGTACCACAATATAGTGTGGAATAATACCCCTTTCCTTGTTGTAGGAGGGGTACTTTGATTATCACCTGCTGGGAATACAGCTTGTGAATTGTTTCCAATACTGCCTCCCTGTCGGAGGAAGACGTTGGTAAAGCAGACATCAGGAGCCTGCGAGGGGGAGACGTCTCGAACTTCCAGTCTGTACCCCTGGGATACTACTTGTAGGATCCAGGGGTCCACTTGCGAGTGAGCCCACTACGCGCTGAAACTCTTGAGACGACCCCCCACCGCACTTGAGTCCGCTTGTACGGCCCCAGCGTCATGCTGAGGACTTGGCAGAAGCTGTGGAGGGCTTCTGTTCCTGGGAATGGGCTGCCTGCTGCAGTCTTCTTCCCTTTCCTCTATCCCTGGGCAGATATGACTGGCCTTTTGCCCGCTTGCCCTTATGGGGACGAAAGGACTGAGGCTGAAAAGACGGTGTCTTTTTCTGCTGAGATGTGATTTGGGGTAAAAAAGGTGGATTTTCCAGCTGTTGCCGAGGCCACCAGGTCCGATGGACCGACCCCAAATAACTCCTCCCCTTTATACGGCAATACTTCCATGTGCCGTTTGGAATCTGCATCACCTGACCACTGTCGTGTCCATAAACATCTTCTGGCAGATATGGACATCGCACTTACTCTTGATGCCAGAGTGCAAATATCCCTCTGTGCATCTCGCATATATAGAAATGCATCCTTTAAATGCTCTATAGTCAATAAAATACTGTCCCTGTCAAGGGTATCAATATTTTCAGTCAGGGAATCCGACCAAGCCACCCCAGCGCTGCACATCCAGGCTGAGGCGATCGCTGGTCGCAGTATAACACCAGTATGTGTGTATATACCTTTTTAGGATATTTTCCAGCCTCTCAGCTGGCTCCTTGAGGGCGGCCTTATCTGGAGACGGTACCGCCACTTGTTTTGATAAGCGTGTGAGCGCCTTATCCACCCTAAAGGGTGTTTCTCAACGCGCCCTAACTTCTGGCGGGAAAGGGTATACCGCCAATAATGTTCTATCGGGGGAAACCCACGCATCATCACACACTTCTTTAATTTATCTGATTCAGGAAAAACTACAGGTAGTTTTTTCACACCCCACATAATACCCTTCTTGTGGTACTTGTAGTATCAGAAATATGTAACACCTCCTTCATTGCCCTTAACATGTAACGTGTGGCCCTAAAGGAAAATACGTTTGTTTCTTCACCGTCGACACTGGAGTCAGTGTCCGTGTCTGTGTCTGTGTCGACCGACTGTGGTAAATGAGCGTTTTACAGCCCCTGACGGTGTTTGAGACGCCTGGACAGGTACTAATTTGTTTGCCGGCCGTCTCATGTCGTCAACCGACCTTGCAGCGTGTTGACATTATCACGTAATTCCTTAAATAAGCCATCCATTCCGGTGTCGACTCCCTAGAGAGTGACATCACCATTTCAGGCAATTGCTCCGCCTCCTCACCAACATCGTCCTCATACATGTCGACACACACGTACCGACACACAGCACACACACAGGGAATGCTCTGATAGAGGACAGGACCCCACTAGCCCTTTGGGGAGACAGAGGGAGAGTTTGCCAGCACACACCAAAAACGCTATAATTATACAGGGACAACCTTTATATAAGTGTTTTTCCCTTATAGCATTTTAATATATATATACATATCGCCAAATAAGTGCCCCCCCCTCTCTGTTTTAACCCTGTTTCTGTAGTGCAGTGCAGGGGAGAGCCTGGGAGCCTTCCCACCAGCATTTCTGTGAGGGAAAATGGCGCTGTGTGCTGAGGAGAATAGGCCCCGCCCCCTTTTCGGCGTGCTTCTTCTCCCGTTTTTCTGAGACCTGGCAGGGGTTAAATACATCCATATAGCCCCCAGGGGCTATATGTGATGTATTTTTAGCCAGAATAAGGTACTATCATTGCTGCCCAGGGCGCCCCCCCCCAGCGCCCTGCACCCTCAGTGACCGCTGCTATGAAGTGTGCTGACAACAATGGCGCACAGCTGCAGTGCTGTGCGCTACCTTATGAAGACTGAAGAGTCTTCTGCCGCCGTTTCTGGACCTCTTCACTTTTTGTCATCTGCATGGGGGTCGGCGGCGCGGCTCCGGGACGAACCCCAGGGTGAGACCTGTGTTCCGACTCCCTCTGGAGCTAATGGTGTCCAGTAGCCCAAGAAGCCAATCCATCCTGCACGCAGGTGAGTTCACTTCTCTCCCCTAAGTCCCTCGTAGCAGTGAGCCTGTTGCCAGCAGGACTCACTGAAAATAAAAAAACCTAACAAACTTTTACTCTAAGCAGCTCTTTAGGAGAGCCACCTAGATTGCACCCTTCTCGGCCGGGCACAAAAATCTAACTGAGGCTTGGAGGAGGGTCATAGGGGGAGGAGCCAGTGCACACCACCTGATCCTAAAGCTTTTACTTTTGTGCCCTGTCTCCTGCGGAGCCGCTATTCCCCATGGTCCTGACGGAGTCCCCAGCATCCACTTAGGACGTTAGAGAAAACCCGATTTTTGTAACAATAACTATGTACAAGTATTGCAGACAATCTGCACTTGGGATGGGCGCCCAGCATCCACTACGGACTATGAGAAATAGAATTATCGGTAAGTAAATTCTTATTTTCTCTAACGTCCTAAGTGGATGCTGGGGACTCCGTAAGGACCATGGGGATTATACCAAAGCTCCCAAACGGGCGGGAGAGTGCGGATGACTCTGCAGCACCAAATGAGAGAACTCCAGGTCCTCCTCAGCCAGGATATCAATTTTGTAGAATTTTACAAACGTATTTGCTCCTGACCAAGTAGTTGCTCGGCAAAGTTGTAAAGCCGAGACCCCTCGGCAGCCGCCCAAGATGAGTCCACCTTCCTTGTGGAGTGGGCATTTACAGATTTTTGGCTGTGGCAGGCCTGCCACAGAATGTGCAAGCTGAATTGTACTACAAATCCAACGAGCAATAGTCTGCTTAGAAGCAGGAGCACCCAGCTTGTTGGGTGCACACAGGATAAACAGCGAGTCAGATTTCCTGACTCCAGCCGTCCTGGAAACATATATTTTCAGGGCACTGACAACGTCTAGCAACTTGGAGGCCTCCAAGTCCCTAGTAGCCGCAGGCACCACCAATAGGTTGGTTCAGGTGAGACGCTGAAACCACCTTGGGGAGAAACTGAGGACGAGTCCTCAATTCCGCCCTGTCCGAATGGAAAATCAGATAAGGGCTTTTTCAGGATAAAGCCGCCAATTCTGACACGCGCCTGGCCCAGGCCAGGGCCAACAGCATGACCACTTTCCATGTGAGATATTTTAACTCCACAGATTTAAGTGGTTCAAACCAATGTGACTTTTGGAACCCAAAACTACATTGAGATCCCAAAGTGCCACTGGAGGCACAAAAGGAGGCTGTATATGCAGTACCCCTTTTACAAACGTCTGAACTTCAGGGACTGAAGCTAGTTCTTTTTGGAAGAAAATTGACAGGGCCGAAATTTGAACCTTAATGGACCCCAATTTCAGGCCCATAGACACTCCTGTTTGCAGGAAATGTAGGAATCGACCCAGTTGAATTTCCTCCGTCGGGCCTTACCTGCCTCGCACCACGCAACATATTTTCGCCAATTGCGGTGATAATGTTTTTGCGGTTACATCCTTCCTGGCTTTGATCAGGATAGGGATGACTGCATCCGGAATGCCTTTTTTCCTTCAGGATCCGGCGTTCAACCGCCATGCCGTCAAACGCAGCCGCGGTAAGTCTTGGAACAGACAGGGTCCTTGCTGGAGCAGGTCCCTTCTTAGAGGTAGAGGCCACGGATCCTCCGTGAGCATCTCTTGAAGTTCCGGTTACCAAGTCCTTCTTGGCCAATCCGGAACCACGAATATAGTGCTTACTCCTCTCCATTTTATCATCAATCTCAGTACCTTGGGTATGAGAGGCAGAGGAGGGAACACATACCCTGACTGGTACACCCACGGTGTTACCAGAGCGTCTACAGCTTATTGCCTGAGGGTCCCTGGACCTGGCGCAATACCTGTCGAGTTTTTAATCATGTGGAAGACTTCTGGGTGAAGTCCCCACTCTCCCGGGTGGAGGTCGTGCTGAGGAAGTCTGCTTCCCAGTTGTCCACTCCCGGAATGAATACTGCTGACAGTGCTATCACATGATTTTCCGCCCAGCGAAGAATCCTTGCAGCTTCTGCCATTGCCCTCCTGCTTCTTGTGCCACCCTGTCTGTTTACGTGGGTGACTGCCGTGATGTTGTCCGACTGGATCAACACCGGCTGACCTTGAAGCAGAGGTCTTGCTAAGCTTAGAGCATTGTAAATGTCCCTTAGCTTCAGGATATTTATGTGAAGTGATGTCTCCAGGCTTGACCATAAGCCCTGGATATTCCTTCCCTGTGTGACTGCTCCCCAGCCTCGCAGGCTGGCATCAGTGGTCACCAGGACCCAGTCCTGAATGCCTAATCTGCGGCCCTCTAGAAGATGAGCACTCTGCAACCACCACAGGAGGGATACCCTTGTCCTTGGTGACAGGGTTATCCGCTGATGCATCTGAAGATGCGATCCGGACCATTTGTCCAGCAGGTCCCACTGGAAAGTTCTTGCGTGGAATCTGCCGAATGGGATTGCTTCGTAGGAAGCCACCATTTTACCCAGAACCCTTGTGCATTGATGCACTGAGACTTGGCTCGGTTTTAGGAGGTTCCTGACTAGCTCGGATAACTCCCTGGCTTTCTCCTCCGGGAGAAACACCTTTTTCTGGACTGTGTCCAGGATCATCCCTAGGAACAGAAGACACGTCGTCGGAACCAGGTGCGATTTTGGAATATTGAGAATCCAATCGTGCTGCCGCAACACTACCTGAGATAGTGCTACACCGACCTCCAACTGTTCCCTGGATCTTACCCTTATCAGGGAATTGTCCAAGGAAGGGTTAACTAAAATTCACTTCCTTCGAAGGAATATCATCATTTCGGCCATTACCTTGGTAAAGACCCGGGGTGCCGTGTACCATCCATACGGCAGCGTCTGAACTGATAGTGACAGTTCTGTACCATAAACCTGAGGTACCCTTGGTGAGAAGGGTAAATTTTGACATGAAGGTAAGCATCCTTGATGTCCCGAGACATCATGTAGTCCCCTTCTTCCAGGTTCGCAATCACTGCTCTGAGTGACTCAATCTTGAATTTGAACCTCTGTACGTAAGTGTTCAAAGATTTTAGATTTAGAATCGGTCTCACCGAGCCGTCCGGCTTCGGTACCACAACAGTGTGGAATAATACCCCGTTCCCTGTTGCAGGAGGGGTATCTTGATTATCACCTGCTGGGAATACAGCTTGTGAATGGCTTCCAAAACTGTCTCCCTGTCAGAAGGAGACATCGGTAAAGCCGACTTTAGGAAACGGCGAGGGGGAGACGTCTCGAATTATAATTTGTACCCCTGAGATATCACCTGAAGGATCCAGGGGTCTACTTGCGAGTGAGCCCACTGCGCGCTGAAATTCATTGAGACGGGCCCCCCACCGTGCCTGATTCTGCTTGTAAAGCCCCAGCGTATACTGAGGGCTTGGCAGAGGCGGGAGAGGGTTTCTGTTGAACTGGCTGATTTCTGCAGCCTTTTTCCTCTCCCTCTGTCACGGGGCAGAAATGAGGAACCTTTTGCCCGCTTGTCCACGAAAAGACTGCGCCTGATAATACGGCGTCTTCTCATGTTGAGAGGCGACCTGGGGTACAAACGTGGAATTCCCAGCTGTTGCCGTGGCCACCAGGTCTGAAAGACCGACCCCAAATAACTCCTCCCTTAATAAAGCAATACTTCCAAATGCCGTTTGGAATACGCATCACCTGACCACTGACGTGTCCATAACCCTCTACTGGTAGAAATGGACAACGCGCTTAGACTTGATGCCAGTCGGCAAATATTCCGCTGTGCATCACGCATATATAAAAATGCATCTTTTAAATGCTCTATAGGCAAAAATATACTGTCCCTATCTAGGGTATCAATATTTTCAGTCAGGGAATCCGACCACGCCAACCCAGCACTGCACATCCAGGCTGAGGCGATTGCTGGTCGCAGTATAACACCAGTATGTGTGTAAATACCTTTTAGGATACCCTCCTGCTTTCTATCAGCAGGATCCTTAAGGGCAGCCATCTCAGGCGAAGGTAGAGCCCTTACAAGCGTGTGAGCGCTTTATCCCCCCTAGGGGGTGTTTCCCAACGCACCCTAACCTCTGGCGGGAAAGGATATAATGCCAATAACATTTTAGAAATTATCCGTTGTTATCGGGGGAAACCCACGCATCATCACACACCTCATTTAATTTCTCAGATTCAGGAAAACTACAGGTAGTTTTTCCTCACCGAACATAATACCCCTTTTTTTGGTGGTACTCGTATTATCAGAAATGTGTAAAACATTTTTCATTGCCTCAATCATGTAACGTGTGGCCCTACTGGAAGTCACATTCGTCTCTTCACCGTCGACACTGGAGTCAGTATCCGTGTCGGCGTCTATATCTGCCATCTGAGGTAACGGGCGCTTTAGAGCCCCTGACGGCCTATGAGACGTCTGGACAGGCACAAGCTGAGTAGCCGGCTGTCTCATGTCAACCACTGTCTTTTATACAGAGCTGACACTGTCACGTAATTCCTTCCAACAGTTCATCCACTCAGGTGTCGACCCCCTAGGGGGTGACATCACTATTACAGGCAATCTGCTCCGTCTCCACATCATTTTTCTCCTCATACATGTCGACACAAAAGTACCGACATACAGCACACACACAGGGAATGCTCTGATAGAGGACAGGACCCCACTAGCCCTTTGGGGAGACAGAGGGAGAGTTTGCCAGCACACACCAGAGCGCTATATATATACAGGGATAACCTTATATAAGTGTTTTTCCCCTTATAGCTGCTGTATAGTTAATACTGCGCCTAATTAGTGCCCCCCTCTCTTTTTTTAACCCTTTCTGTAGTGTAGTGACTGCAGGGGAGAGACAGGGAGCTTCCCTCCAACGGAGCTGTGAGGGAAAATGGCGCCAGTGTGCTGAGGAGATAGGCTCCGCCCCTTTTTCGCAGACTTTTCTCCTGCTTTTTTATGGATTCTGGCAGGGGTTAAATGCATCCATATAGCCCAGGAGCTATATGTGATGCATTTTTTTGCCATCCAAGGTGTTTTTATTGCGTCTCAGGGCGCCCCCCCCCAGCGCCCTGCACCCTCAGTGACCGAAGTGTGAAGTGTGCTGAGAGCAATGGCGCACAGCTGCAGTGCTGTGCGCTACCTTGTTGAAGACAGGACGTCTTCTGCCGCCGATTTTCCGGACCTCTTCTGCCTTCTGGCTCTGTAAGGGGGCCGGCGGCGCGGCTCTGGGACCCATCCAAGCTGGGCCTGTGATCGTCCCTCTGGAGCTAATGTCCAGTAGCCTAAGAAGCCCAATCCACTCTGCACGCAGGTGAGTTCGCTTCTTCTCCCCTTAGTCCCTCGATGCAGTGAGCCTGTTGCCAGCAGGTCTCACTGAAAATAAAAAACCTAATCTAAAACTTTCACTAAGAAGCTCAGGAGAGCCCCTAGTGTGCACCCTTCTCGTTCGGGCACAGAGATCTAACTGAGGCTTGGAGGAGGGTCATGGGGGGAGGAGCCAGTGCACACCAGATAGTCCTAAAGCTTTCTTTAGATGTGCCCAGTCTACTGCGGAGCCGCTATTCCCCATGGTCCTTACGGAGTCCCCAGCATCCACTTAGGACGTTAGAGAAAATAGGATATCATGGGCTGAAACCATTTTATGCACACTAGATAGAGTCTATGGGGGGAATTCAAACACTATAGCACCCGCGATCTCCCGAATAAAGTGACGGGAGATCGCAGGCGATATTCAAATGCCCCTGCTTGTCGCGCGCCCAAATGGGTCTCTTTATGCGCATTTCAGCCTGCTATCGCTGGGGGTAGCGAGCTAAAATGAATTTGTTGTGCTCGTCGGCAGCAACATTTGAATAGCTGCCGGAGGGTGCGATTGCGTGCGCGGGGGGACGACGACTTTTTAATCCGGCCCTATATCTATTGATACTTTATGCTGTATCTTTATTAATAATCATAAATTATATAGCTATTAATACAAATGCATGAAACTAATACCGGTTATAAAAGTGTATGTTAGTTATGTACACGACACCACTAAAAATGTATTTATATACTGTATGTAAAATTTGCCAAACATGCAATCATTCATATTTTATTTATATGTTTTATCCCACACTGCACTAACTAGAACACAATTTTGCTACAGCTTTACGATTCTGAATCTGTACTGTATGATTCTCTGTCTGTAATAGACATTGGAAAAAAATATGAGTAAGTAAAAATAAACTGCGGTGGCGTAATCAGGGATGAGATGAAGCCTGCAGCCAGTACAGTTCAGGCTGGAGTACAGTTTGGAAGGCATCAAACATCTGTTAGCCATAAGAGATGTCATTATCACATCCCATTTGCCAATTTGCTCTGAACAAACTATTTTCTTAAGGCCCGTTTGCCAAACCTGAAGGACGAGTCACAGTGTGTGCGTGTGATTACTTGCACATATGACTGTGGTAAGCGGAGAGCAAATCCCATCAGAACCTCAAGGTAAGGGCAATGTAATATCTCATCCAGAGTCATTACAGCTTCACAATGGTGCAGACTTATTTTTACAGTAGAACAAAAGAAATGTTGGGACCCACTGAAAGAAAACATTTCTCTTTTATTAATTGTACTAGCTCTATGACAGTTTGGTTGCCATTGGTTACAGCACAACTGTTCACAGTTGACTGTGCTCCAATTTCACATATTTGCACTGACTATGGGGAAGATGTATCAAAGCTTGGAGAGAGATAAAGTACCAATCATCTCCTAACTGCCATATTAGAGGATGTGTTTAAAAATGGACAGTTATGAGCAGATTGGTTGGTACTTTATATCTCTCCAAGTTTTGATAAATCTCTCCCTATGTAGGTTATGCGCTGTATCTACAGTGGGTTTGGTATGTTTTCATGAAATTCATCATGGCAACATGGTCATGTGTCGATATATAACAAGTCAATATGTTCAGCATGTTGACATTACATATGTCGACATCAGAGCAATATGGACAAATGGCTGCAGAGGTAAGTACCCTAAACCTAACCCAGCCGCTGCTGCTAATGTTCCATTTGTTAAAAAAGTATGTTGCAAACATGCAATTACAGCGGCAAGTTTGTCCCTATCCCTAACCCTTATGTCAGCATTTTACTTGCCGACATTTATGTCAACATTGTGAGCATGTAAACATTATGGGGGGGAATTCAATTGTTGTTCCCCGCGGCTACCACTAGGGGGCACAAAATGGACCAATTCATATGCCTGGCTGCAGCAGGGATGACATTTCTTCTTGCAGCCTTCTGAGATGCGAGAAGAAATGTGCACTAAGGGGGTCATTCCGAGTTGATCACATGTAGCAACTTTTTGCTGCCCATGCGATCAACTAGACGCCGCCTACGGGGGAGGGCTTTTTTGCATAGCAAGGCTGCGAATGCTTGTGCAGCCGTGCTATGCAAGAAAAGTTTTGTGCAGAACTAGACAAGGGTAACAGTTACTTACCCTGTGCGATCGATCCAGCGATGCAGGTCCCGGAATTGACATCAACATCCGCCCTCCAAATGCCTGGACATGCCTGCGTTCGCTGAACCACTCCCAGAAAATGGTCAGTTGACGCCCCGGAACGCCTTCCTCCTGTCAATCTTCTTGCAGTCGCCACTGTGACAGCATTCTTCGTTCGCGGCGTCGCTGCCCGGCGACAGCCGTCGCTGGGCAACGACGCGCTTGCGCAATGCGCCGCCGCACATGCGCAGTTCCGACCCGATCGCACGGCTGCGAAGAAGTGCAGCGTACGATCGGGTCGGAATGACCCCCTAAGTCGGCATTTTGGCCATCCAAACAGTCGTTTGGACACCCAAAGCAGGACTTTAGACGGGTTTAGCTGTTGTAGGGGGGTATTCAGTTAGCGGCAAAATCACAAGAATTTACCATGATTGTTGTTTTTCACCATTTTCACATCTTCCTGGTCGCGAAAACTGATTTTTCATGGGTATGCACGCTCCCGCGATTCGTCCTATTCAAATGCATATTAATTAAAATGGGATTTCTGCAAAAATTGGTGCCGAAACGGAAAAGTGAAAAACGGGTAAATCTGTCCATACCCCCCAAAAAAGGTAAACTAAACATCAGATAACAGTATAAGGCCGATATTCTATTAGGTGCAGTAAGTTACCGCACGGTAATAACGGGCTTTTTAGCCCTGCAACGCTAGCGGGCTATCCAATTGCAGCCCGTTTTTACCGTGCGGTAACTCACCCGTTATCGGTCGATACCATATGGGATCTGTGATAACATCGCAGACCCATGTGTTCGGGGTACGATAATGGGTTTCTGGGAGCTGCTTATCTGGGATTCTACTTTGCGTGTCTGAGGCATGAAGCAGAATCCCAGATAAGTGCTGGTATACGGGACTAATAGGATAGCCTCGGGAGAACTCACCGCAGCAAATAGGATATTGGCCTAAAAGTTTATTATCAGTTATAATAAAAGTATTTCTGTTACTTAAATTGGGTCAAATGGCTGTTATACGCATTGTTTTTTAAAAATGTTTAAAAAATTATAGAAAACTATTTTTTTCAGATAAAATGGGTATAAGTATATATTTGGGTCATTTTAGGGAACTTTTTAAGAAAAAAAGTGGAAACAAACCAATTATTCCCACCTGCAAGTCTATGCAAGTTTATATCCCACTCATAAAGCACCCCACAAAGCGACGGTAATTGAATTCCCCCCTTAGGTGGCTAAACCCGACCGTTTGGGCGCAATATGCACGGCCGCCCAAACAACAATTGAATTGCGACAATTGTTTGGGCTTCTGAACAATCCTGTTTAGACAGGATAATTAGATGCCCAAAACAATTGAATTTCCCCCTATGAATGTAGAAATTGTGACAACTTACATGCTGACCACATCCCTCTGCGGTTCATGATGTAACTATATTGGGGGCACGCTTAACAATAATAACGGAATCTGAGGACAACACAAATAATTTTCTTTGTCACTCTCTGCCCTATTGGTGTCTTTGTGGGACAGATTCAAACAGCTGCGGGGCCTACCGCACGTTTAAGCTCTGCACTGGCGTTACCCAGTGTGGTAAGCTCCAGGGGGTGCACTTAAACCGGGGCTATCCTCGCAGCCTCAGGAGCCGCATAAAAAACTCTGGGCTTACTGTGCAAGGAAACCCATATATTCTGGACACTTAGGGCCGTACTCAATTAGCCGCAAAGTAAAAACTGGCATTTTACTGCAATTGCGAAAAGGCTATTTTAATTCAGAATCAGCTTTATTGGCCAGGTATACTTGCGTATACTAGTAATTTGTTTTTCGTTTTCAGTGCAGCAGCCACGGAGGGAACAAGCAGGGTCGGCCGGCCCTAGGCATAGGCATACTAGGCAAATGGCTAGGGTATTTGGAATACCTAGGGGCACAAGCAGCTTCTGCTGATTAAAATGATATGTGGCATTTCTATATTCTGTAAATGACTGCGGATGTATCTGCATATGAAATGCTACGCTACAGTATATTCCTGGAAATCACTGTAATGTAGCATTTTGTATGCAGATACAGCCATAGTCGCACACAGAATATAGGCATGTCGCATATTATTTTAATCAGCAGAAGCTGCTTGTGCATCCTAGCCACATAGCAATGCAAATAAGACTGATTTTTGGCAAAAAAAGGCGCCCAACGTTAGCAGAGCTGCCAGCAGACTCACGCCAGGCATCTCCTGCTGCATGGCGTATTGAGGCAGGATGTATGAGGACACATCTGTATCCAAGTAGAGGCAGAGGTCACAGTGTTAGCAGCCGTGTGAGTGCTGTGTGCGGGTGGGTTGGTTGTGCAATAGTGTTCAGCATATGTGTAAGGGGCATTGTGTCTGTCATGTGTATAAGGGCATTAATAATGTGCGGCATACAGTATGTGTAAGGAGATTATGTGTGTCATTATGTATATAAGGGCATTAATAAAGTGTGGCATATGTGTAAGAGACATTACTGTATGTGTATAAGGGCATTAATAAAGGTTGGCATAAGGTTTAAGGCGCATTATGTTTATAAGGGCATTAATAATGTGTGTAATATGTGTAAGGGGCATTACTGTGTGGTATTATATGTATAAATGCATTACTAATGTGTGGCATTATGTGTAAGCTGCCTTATTGTGTGGCGGAACGTATAGAAAGGGCGCTACTGTGTGATCTAATGTGAATAAAGAGCAATATAGTGTGGTGTAATGTGAATAAGTAGCAATTCAGTGCGATATAATGTGAATAAGGGGCACTACTGTGAGGAGTAACATATATAAGGTAAAGTGGTACTACTGTGTGATGTAAAGTGAATAAAGAACACTATCGCATGATAAAATGTGAATAAAGTGGCACTACTGTGTGGCGTAATATGAATTGAGGGTACTACTGAGTGCGTCATTTGAATTGGGGGTACTACTGTGTGGCCATGCCCCTTCCCAGCAAGAACATGTCCCTTTTTGGGCTGTGCACCGAATGTGCTCACTGCTCCTATTTAAAATATAGGGGGCAGGAACACCAAAATGAGGACTGCTATGGGTGAGGGGTGATGATGCTGGGAAAGGGGTGCAGGGTAAGAGACGAAACTAGCGGCGGGGCTAGGGGGCACCAGCCAGGCATCTTATCGGTTGGGGCCGGCTCTGGTAACAAGTAAACAAGGGGGGGGGGGGGGGGAGGGGGAGACACATGTGCAGTCGTCCCCCTCTCCCCCTTGTTTACTTGTTACCTCCGTGGCTGCAAAAACTGATTTATTGTAATTTTACTGCGAATTTCAAATCACCAATGCTGAGCAGTTGATAAACTTTGGGTAAATCCCTATTTCAGGTTAAAATTGTTGGGGATTTTGGTTCTGAACCCATGTGACAACCCCCAGAATGACTAATTAGGCTCTTAGAAGATTATTGGACAATGATGACATGTCCTTTTTGAGGTGAAAAGGTGCAAAATGATGGAAATTGGGGTACAAGGTATGGGACAGGTATCTTGGGGTGTTTTATGAGTGGGACAAGTATTTTTCGACTTTCAGATGGGAGTAATATGTCTGTTTCCACTTTTTTATGTCCCCTAAAATGATTAAAAAAATATATACTTATACCCATTTTTATGTACCTCAAATTTAATTTTAGCACTTATTTTGCTGGGGAAAAAAAAAAATTATAATTTTTTTAAAGTGCATATAACGACCATTTGACCCAATTTAAGTACCAGAAATACTTTTATTATAACCAATAATAAACTTTTATACTGTCGCCCTGTTAGTTTAGCTTTTTTGGAGGTACAGACAGAAGTAACCATTTTTTCACTTTTCAGTGCCAGCAACAAATTTCGTGGTAAACCCATTTTTGCGGATTTGCAATATAATAGGCGAATCGTGGAAGCGTGCATACCTGCGAAAATTCAGTTTCGGCAGGAAAAAAAGCAGCAAAATTCACGAAAACTGAACTTGCGGTAAATTACAGTGATTTCGCAGCTAACTGAATTCAGCCCTTAGAATGACATCTGTGAGTTAACATGTGTTAGCTGCAGGTTTACCATGCAGGGAAATTATCTAATAATTTAAAAGCTTCAGGCGTTAAACCTGCACATTTAGCCGCACGGCTAACACTGATACCTGCCCCTTTAAGTTAAATGAACCTGCCACCCCCCACCCACTAGCATGGCTTCTCTACTGGCTACTACAACGTTATCAATATTTTTGTGCCAGTCTGCCCTGTACTGATTAGGTCAATGTTTTATAGGAGCGATTCAATTCAGATGACATATGTTTTTGTCACAGTAAAAATGTCAGCAGCATTATGTCGATGGGAGAATGCGGACACGGTTGTAATATTATGCAAAGCATTTTTACCGTGTTGGCATTGTATCTTTTGACATGTTTAAAGATTTAAGGCCAACACAGTTAAAATGCTTTACATAACATTACAACCATGCCTACAGTAGGTTCTCCTAATGCTGTCAACAGTATTACTACATCCCTACAATTCCTAGCGATGTGATTGGAATGCCTCCAGAACAGCTGGATGAAGGTGCCAATATTTTTGCTTATTTTTTCCTTTCACTCCAAAAATAACTATAGATCGCCTGCCGTATTAAAAAAAGGTAATGTGCACAGCGGGACACTGCAGAGAACTGAAAATGTCTGTAGATACAAAGATGATAAAATACAGTGGGCGAAATTCAATTGTTTTGCTCCCCTGATCTCCTGTCTAAAGTGACGGGAGATCGCAGGCCACAATTCAGGTGTTCTTCTTAGTGCAAACTGAATCAGGAAAACAAAAACAGTCTTACTCAACAAAAAGGACAAAAAAAAAAAAAAAGAACAGCGACAACAAATCATTCAATTCGAATTCAGGGTACTTTGCCACGTTCTGATGCGACTCATTTGCTGTACGAAGGTAGAAAGGTTTTGTGGGAAACAGAGGGCAGGGCTTCCGACACCAATTAGCTAGTCGACAGGGAAGCCGTATATGCTGAACAAATGTGATGTGACAACATTTGTGAGGAATAAATAAGACCCCTGACAGAACAACATGAGTGAAGGGTAATTTTTTGTGAAGCAAACCTTTAACAAGATATACTGTGTATAATATATATATATATATATACACACATACACATTTCTATACAGTTAATATACTAACACTATCTGTAGCTTGTTAACATCAAGTGAAAACTATAATTTGGCTATATATATATATATATATATATATATATACACTAACCAATATACTAAGGGGTCAATTCAATTCAACACAGATTGAATAGCGCCGGGAGGGAGCTCCCTGAGCTATTCAATTCAGTGCAATGTTGTCCCCAACTAGAGGATTTCTTCTCGCACCCCTCCAAGGGTTCGAGCAGAAATCTGACAAAACTAGGTTCGCAATACTGTTTTGTGACCTAGCACAGTGCAAAACAGCATCACGGCGAGGCACTTTAGCTGGAGAATGCACATTCTTGCGACTAAACACCCTGTTTAGTCCAGGAGTACAGGCTGAGTTGAATAGCTCTGGGAGTTACCTCTAGGCGCTAGTCAATCCGCGCTGTATTGAATTGACAGATAAGTGATTATTTGACACAATAATGTGTTAGGTTTATTTGGTTACACTATTGTTACATTTTATTAGCATTTTAGTTTTTGTTTTTAAAGTCGTAATTTCAAGGCATACTTTGAAAATGTAGTTAACATATGCCACCAAAATGGTGACTGTGTCTTTCATGCCTCACCTTCCAGAGTCCTTCCTGCTATCCATACTGTCTCCCCTTCTTTTAGAGCCATCCTTTCCATACTCTGAATCTTGAAGCATCAGGATCTCAATGGGAGAGTTTGCTCCCTCACTGCTCGTGCTGCCCCTTTGAAAGATCCGTTCTTGACTGGCACGTGAAGTGAGGCTGGGCTGGGAGGCACGTTTCACAGCTTGTAATTTGGCCAGAGGTACGATGTCACATTGCTGTGGGCGGTGCCATACCGTCCGGCGACTCAGGGCATTGTAGTAGTAGAAGCGCCCGCTTTGTTGATCATACAGCTCCCACCACTGGTTTTCATCAGACTGGCGCACATTGACATCTGGTGGAGGATCCCAGCCACATTCCCCAGTTGTCAAATTTACGTACATCCGCTCATGAGAGCGTGGCTCAATAATCTCCACCCAGTCTGAGCTGCAAGAACAACAAAGACAGTGAGAAATACAAAATAAATCCTTTTGAGGTCAAAACCTGGACATTTGAATACTGCTGAATGTAATTTACTAAAAAGATTGCCACTCCACACATTATTTCACCAACAGTGATTCTATAACCACAGCTTTCATAATTAAGCATCTTATGAACAGCTATCCAGCTGTTAAGGATTTCTATGCTTGAGCACCATTCACTTGTACACACACTATGGGAACGATTCAAATGTTTTTTCCGCGGCCAACACTAGGGGGTGACCAGTGGTAGTATTCAGAATTTGGGCACCCATCGGCCATGGAGGACACATTTTTTCTTGCAGCCTCCTGAGGTGTGAGAAGAAAAAAAATGTGTGCAAACTGGGCACTTTGGACATCCAAAAAGGAGCTTGGACGCCCAAATCAGGGAGTTTAGACGGGTTTAGCCGTTTTAGACAGCAAAACCTTGTCTTTTTGGGCGTGGCACGGGCACCCAAACACAATTTTATTGTGACCATTGTTTGGGCGTCTAAAAAGTCCAGTTTAGACAGTATTTGTAGACACCTAAAACAATTGAATCTGCCCTAATTTGCTTAAAATCAGGACTGTGAGGGGGCTTAAGGACTGGAGCTATGAAACAATGGGGGTAATTCCAAGTTGATCGCAGCAGAAATTTTGTTAGCAGTTGGGCAAAACCATGTGCACTGCAGGGGAGGCAGATATAACATGTGCAGAAAGAGTTAGATTTGGGTGGGTTATTTTATTTCTGTGCAGGGTAAATACTGGCTGATTTATTTTTACACTGCAAATTAGATTGCAGATTGAACACACCACACCCAAATCTAACTCTCTCTGCACATGTTAAATCTGCCTCCCCTGCAGTGCACATGGTTTTGCCCAACTGCTAACAAAATTCGTGCTGCGATCAACTTGGAATTACCCCCAATATTCCCCGTTTTTTTGCGCCAGATTAGTAAAGAAAAATTACATATATCCTCAGTGGAGACTAAATGAAAACAGATATGTAGTCAATACAAATAACTGTCCAGTAAATTAGGTTTGACAATCAACATTGCAGTAGGTACTTTAATGGGTGATTAAGCTGTGGAATCCCTTTCAACATTAACTAATGGGTAGACCAACACCATTTTGAAATGGCTTGGAAACTTTTCTTGTAAAAGTAGTAGTATTTGTACATCTAAATAGTACATTATTTGGGAATTGGTCAGATTGTAATCTCTGGGTTCTGGAAGGAATTAGAGCATCCCCTGTAAACTGTCGACTGCTGTACTAGTGCTTTATGATGCCTTTCAGTGGATTAAGACAATTGTGGAGAGAATTCAATAAATTTGCACTTCCCACAGTTCCCGTTTAAAATGATGAGAGCAATTCAATTGTTTGTGCTGAAGCGCATGAGTACCATGCCTGTTATTTCTGCTCACACCCACTTGAGGTGGCAAGCAGAATTCCCCCAAAAAGTCTGGCTTTTGGGTGCCCAAATGCAGTACAAACTAAACCCGTGTCATTTGGGCACGAGCAGTGGGCGCCAAGTAACTCATGCCTGCTGGCAGAAACAATTGATTATCACCACGTCAGTTTAGAGATAGATCGGTCGCGAGAAGGTGTCATAAAATGACTGACTACCCCCCTTAGAATTTATGATAGGTTGAACCTCAGGGAATTGCTTTTTTTTCTCAACCTAACTATGGAACTAGAATTATGGCAATGAAACGACAAAACCTACATGCTTGGTAAACTATGCAGTCATCTCTGTGTACGTATAGTAGCTAGACCTTCATTAAAAGGACTGAAAAAAATATGGTGTCCAGGGAGGGATATAAGGAGAGGGGGCTGTACCGTACAGGGCCACGCTATTTATTCTCCCTCCCGGAGTGTCGTGGACACCCCAAGAGGAAGAATAGTTGTCGGTATGCCGGCTGTCGGGATTCCGGCGTCGGTATGGTAATCGCCGGGATCCCGACAGCCGGCATATCAAATGCCTCCCCCGTACAGGTTTCTGTGGGAAGGCCATCTAATGGAAATTATATATCCAAAAGGTGAACTAAGACTGGGTAAGGGTAAGAGATAAACAATGCAACTGACATTTTACTACATATTGCTCCAAAATAAGTCATATAGTATCCTATTAAACCCGAAGTAACAAGGACTACTACTGATGTGTGTGGGATCATCTCTAATCTCCAATGTACAGACACCACGTTTTACATGGTAAACTGCATAAACAACAGCAGAGTCCCTTTTCATACAGCCACGTGCTTGTGTGGCCAAACTGTCCGCTAATGCCAAACAACTACATAGGAAATACAAGGGGGCAACATTCACATAGTAGTGGACAGAAGTACAAATATGTTGCATAAGATCACAAAAGTTTTATTTAGAATTTAATAAAGCTACACACATAAAAACGCCATACAAGACAGTTTCCCTACAGAAGACTTCTAATCTAAAATGTGAGTTGAATAACACTGAAATAATAACTTACAAATAAGTGTGTTTCAGGAGCTAATCAGAAGTAAAGGAATGTAAGATAAGGGTGAGATCACTATTACATGCATGTACCAGACATGGCCTACTGAAGGACACCACAAGGAGCCTTTCACAGGCTTAAATGGGAGGCAGTTAAATGGCCGACAGTCAAAATGTTGACAGCATGTCAATCGCAGAATTGCAACATGTGAGTAATATCATTTTAAGAAATGTTGCCGTGTCGGCATTAGAAATATAAACTTGAAGCTTTACCGCCATGTTTACAGTTCTAATTCAGATACAGTAAAAATGCTTTCAACAACAATGCTGCTGTGTCGGCATTCTGTAATCGACATAATGCTCTCAGCATTTTGACTCAGCATACCGGCGCCAGGATCCCGACCGCCAGCATGCAGTCAGCGGGGTGAGCGCAAAAGAGCCCCTTGCAGGCTCGCTGCGCTCTTTATTCTCCCTCCAGGGGTGTCGTGGACACCCCAAGAGGGAGAATAGTTGTCGGTATGCCGGCGCCGGTATTTTCAGAGATGGTTATAGCCTCCAAATCATAATTTGCCTGAAGGTGGCACTATTCTTTTCGTTGTCATCTATGGATTATAACCAACTTCACTGACAATGTCATAATTAATCTGACTTCAAAGAGTATCATTTACAGCATCTTAGCTTGCAAACAGCAGTAGACAATTACCACTTATATCTATCTCTCACCAATCAGATTCATTCCTGTTATTTGTTAAATCCATAGCTTTAGTCAAAAAGGAAAACAGTCACTTGTTAGTAACTTTTCAGGCATTAACAATTTAGAGCTGAGTACTGTATTAATGGCTGATGAGTAATGTTTCTAGTGATAACGGGGGACATTTACGAAGCAGTGATAAGAGCGGAGAAGTGAGCCAGTGGAGAAGGTGCCCCATCAACCAATCAGCAGCTCTGTATAATTTTTTAGTATGCAAATATAGATGTTACTTCAGTGCTGATTGGTTGCCATGGGCACTTCTCCACTGGCTCACTTCTCCACTCTTATCACTGCTTCATAAATGTACCCCGAATTCTCCAAATACACAAATCAGGTCACAATGTATCATGGAAAAACCCACAGCTTTTCCTCCCATCACTGACTAGTTTTTCAAACCACGAGTAAAGCATAGTTGTTGACTGTTCTATAACAACACAAGTTACTGCAAAGATATTCTGAAAAGCAAGTAACAGGAAAGCATTATTACCTAGACTGTAAGCCAATGAACTGCTTTCCTTACATATTAGACTGATGCCACATATATAGATTTCATTTCATAAAATTTATAAAATGCTTTACATTTTATGTGCAATAAAATATAAAGCAAACTGTGTAAAATAAATTATAAATAATATGTCAGGTCCAGAAACAGTGGCTACTTTTAGATTGTAAGCTTGTGAGCAGGGCCTTCCTACCTCTATGTCTGTCTGTTATTACCCAGTTTGTCTTATCACTGTTGTTTCCAATTGTAAAGCGCTACGGAATATGCTGCGTTCACCCTCCCTGAGTGATGTTAACATTCTCTGCAAGTGTGTATGCCGGCGACGACGACCGATGCGCGTCACCGTGGGTTGTTAACGAGCCACGGTGTCGGCGGTGCATGCATGCTCTATCTGGACTGTCGTCCAGGAGCTGTCTGCACGGCCCAGCGTGGCGTCACTTAGCGATATGAACGGTCATATCGCTCAGTGTCTATGGCCGGCCGCCGCCTGCCCAGCCCGGAAGGGTAAACACTAGACGACGTCGCTCTATAGTGTGTATGCACCTTAAGGGTATTCACATTTGCAGATAGACGGGTCTTGTTTATATAGGAAAATAGATTACATGCACAAAAATCCAGGTTAGACACTGTAATATTGGTCTGGTTTCAGAGGTGGACTCAATGTTGATGTTTGCAGATTTGAGCTTTATTTATTGAAGTGCGCATGTGTCACAGTCCCACTGCGTACGCACAGCAATAGATTAGCGTAGGCTGACACAGTGAGGACGTATTCACAAAGTGCGTGACAGGTAGTGACTCAAACGCAGGTGTGTCGCGACCACAATAATATATCATTTTTATGTTTGTGTCACATTAAGACCTCGCCTAAACAACAAAACAAACAAAAACAGCACCCAACAGTCCTAATGAATTGATTTTAAAACATAAAACTAATTTTGGCAGACATATTATCAGGGTTACTTCAAATACACAAAATATCCATAATAAATCTAAAACTACTGTGGCAGATCTGTTAGTGCAACGGAATATGCTGCGCTATATAAGAACCTGTAAATAAATAAATAAATATATCTGTGGCAGAATCCTATCTGTATATCTCTTCCAGATGTTCTCAGCTACAGGCCCTTGGAATCAGACAGATGCCACACTACACGCTTTCTGCTGCACCCTGAACTCCCAGCACACCGGTACCACCTGTCGGGAACAGTAACCTAGGTAGCATGCACCTATTGCTATTAGACATGGAGCAGTGTTTACTATAAGGCTAATTATTAACCAAGATTTCACTCGGGGTCTACAAACAAATACCATTTGAACACCAGCCTGTAGTTTTTTTATATTCATCAACAGCCATGACAAATAACAGTAACATGCATTACTGTAATCCATTGTTGAAATTATCTGAAGCGTTTTTCCTTTTAACTGGTCCTTCCTGCAGCTCCTGCACATGTACACCAAGGTGTAAAGTCAGGATTCTTGCTGTACCTTTCACGAGCACACGGATTAGGGTTGTGTGACTGTTTTAGCTCCCCCAGGGGCATTAGTCAATCCCGCGCATACAGCCTGGGAGGTTTGTCAATGTGTGAAACAACAGGAAGCTTTGCAGTAACTTTGCCTAGGCTTCAAAGTGGCTCAGCTAAGTACGGTAATCTTCTAGTGTAGTTGGCAAATTCAGTTGGTAATAGTTGGAAACGGTCATCAAATATTTAAATATACAAAAGTCCTGTAGGTTAACTCTAACAAAAAACAACAGATGACATTTTCCAAGAGTGTCTCGAAATGCAGTGGATAATTTTCTTTTCTATATTAAGACATATCCAATACAAATTAAGGGCCCACTAATTGCTCATACAGGTGTGTTTGACACAAAAAAGAATAAAGGTTATATATTTATTTTTATATAAAGGGTCTCATTTATCAACAAGTGGTAAAACTCCTTGGGGCCCATTCAATTGTGGCGTGCGCCACCTGATGGCCATCTGAAGGAATGGGCGTCGTCTATTGGAGCCATCCAATTGTTGCTCTGATAGACACCCAGACACAATTTTTTTCACATCCCCGGAGATGCAAGAAAAAAAATGTGTTACTAAGTCCATAGTTTGGGCGCCCAAACCCGGACATTGGACACCCAAAAAAAAATGCTCAGCAGGGGGTGCAAGAACAACTGAATTGGCCCTTTTGTGTATGATAAAACTTGATGCATATGATAAATGGTGCTCAAGTCAATCAGCTCCTAACTGCCATGAAAAATGACAGGTGGGAGCCAATTGGCTGGAGTACCATTTATTAATCGTTGATAAATGGGCCCCTAAGAAGGATACAAATTATGTAATCACATTGGAAGTTAATCACAGTTGAGTGAACTCTCTGCTGCAGCCAGAGAATTCCATCTACAGTCTCCAAACACTTCACTACATTTTCTACAACCAAATATGTGTAACATGGGTGGCACTTGATATGCCGGCTGTTGGGATCCCAGCGCTCAGCATACCGGCGCCGGAATCCCGACAGCCGGCATACCAACAACTATTTTCCCTTTTGGGGTATCCACAACACCCCAAGAGGGAGAATAAATAGCGTGGCGCGCCACCATGCTTGCAGCGTGGCGAGCCCACAAGGGGCTCTTTTGCACTCACCCTGCTGCCGGGATCCCGAGCGCCGGCATACTGTAGTAGACTCGTATAACATACTTATAGGAGAAAGGCACACAGAATAGAATAGGAGATGAAAAAAATAAAAAAGGGTACCTGGACGTATCCCCAGAATTACTCATCTGCGCTCACACTATTCCTGGAATTCTCAGCATTGTTCTACATAGAAATGCTCTTCTCCCAGTAACCGTAGGGAAAGGCCCTTCGTGATCACATCTGTGTGCCAAGCAGCATTAATTACTTAGATTAAATTTTTCTGGTTCCCAGGAATTTCGTCATAACTGGTTTTCAGTGAAAATATATATATTCTAAATGGTTTACAACTCAGGCCATTTGTTTAACAAATAATCCTTTTTCTTGACCATCTCAGTTTCTGATAACTCATGGCTTCTGGTCAAAGCGGCGTAAGAGTGGGGCAAGGGAAGACAGATTCTGAAGTAATCAACACAGTATAAAAAGAATATTAGCCACAGGCACTGTTTTGATTACAAAAACAAAAGTACAAACCCTCTTTATTTAACCATTGATTAATTAACTTTATTTTTTTCCCATTACATTTTATTGAACATATATAAGCACTGTGGGGTACAAAAAAAAGGGAACATGGGAAAGGGGGGGCCAAAGGATTAGGGGAGACAGGATATCTGGATGAATCAATAACAGTAGGCATAGGAAAAAAAGTAAAAGTACAGGCAAAACAGAAAGGACACACAAATAACACAAAACTGTCAAATCAAACAGGACACGGAGGACCTAAACTGCTTAAACATCAGGTTCCGCACTGAGAAGGTTCATTCAGATTAAAAGAAGGAAAGGGGCTCCATGTAGCAGGATCCTGGGAGGGAGGGTGCCTTACCCTCAGTCACATATAAATGCCACAGATACCATTTCGCAAAAGTAGAAGAGGAGGCCATAGAATATGGGGCCTCCCAGGTCTCCATCTCAAAGACAATACACTGCTATCCAAAAGGGACAGAGAATGCTGCATTCCCAGTAAACATGGAACATGGTACCTTCCACTTGCACATACACCAACAAAATTTTAAACAGGAGCTATTCTGTTGGCCTTAGACGCGGAGAAAGCCTTTGATAGAGTTTCCTGAGCTTTTCTCGATCAAACTCTCCGTAGCTTTGGTTTTCACAGGGAATTTCTCCAAGCCATTTCAGCACTCTATTACAACCCCTCCACTTCTGTCTTAGCGAATGGAATTCTCTCAGACTCCTTTGCCATCACCAATGGTACGCGACAAGGATGCCCCCTGTCGCCCCTTATCTTCGCTCTGATAATCGAACCTCTCGCTTGTCGCATCCGTCTTAACCCGGACATTACGGGCTTTTCTATCAAAGACTCACACTACAAACTTTCCCTTTTTGCGGATGACGTCCTCCTTACCCTCACTAGCCCATTAATTTCCCTACCCAACCTTTTCAAAGAATTAACTCTCTACGGGGACCTCTCTGGGTATAAGGTGAACAATGACAAGTCAGAGGCTCTCCCATTACACATCCCTCTCAACACGCTGAATCTTCTGAAATCCAACTTTCCTTTTGCATGGCGTCATACCTCCATTAAATATTTGGGTGTGCATATTACCAAATCTTACCATTCTCTTTATGATGCAAACTTTCCTCCCTTATTTAAGGGGATATCTCAAAACATCTTAGGATGGAAAAAAACATTTCAATACTTGGATTGGCAGGATTAATGCTATTAAGATGAACGTCATCCCCAAGATTTTATACCTCTTCCAGACTCTCCCTGTCCCAGTCCCTCTCCAGATTTTGTCATCCCTCCAGACCCAATATGGTAAATTCATTGGGAATGATAAGAAGCCGCGATTGCGTAGGGAGACTCTCCAGCAGAGCTCTACGTGTGGTGGTTTGGGCCTTCCCTCGCTATAGAGATACTACTATGCCACGGCACTCAGCCAACTAGTTGCCTGGCATTCTCCACGACACACGAGGAGATGGGTGGACTTGGAGAGTGACTTGGCTCAGGTCGACTCAGTTTCTCATCTTCCATGGCTCCCTCGCTTGCACAGACCTAAAACCATTCAGTCAGTGCCAACAATATCCCAAACTTTATCGGTGTGGGACTCACTAAAATCTAAACTTTCACTTCACACACATCCCTCTCCCCTAACTCCATCTGGAACAACCCCTCCTTCACCCCGGGCCAATCCTATCATTTTGCTTCCAACTGGTCTAGAGCAGGCATCTCCTGCTTTCATCATCTACTTCATAACAACGTACCGTACTCATTCGCAGACCTTCAAACACAGCACTCTCTCCCGACTTCATATTTTTATCAATACCTTCAAATTCGAAATTTCGTGATGTCCTCTACTAGGACAACGCCTCTTCCTAATGTCCCGACTCCGATGGAGCGCCTTTGCATGTACCGTTCCACGGATCGAGGCATTATTTCTATTTTGTATCAATCCATTTTGTCTCCAGTTTCGCCTCCACGCACAGCACATGAACTTGCATGGGAAACTGACTTGGGGACCTCCCTAGATGATGACGTATGGGAATCTGTTCGATTGAATATCTCTAAATGTTCTATTAGCGTCTCCATTAAGGAGAACTCCTACAAAGTCTATGCACGCTGGTATTTGGTTCCTGAACGCTTACACCAAATATATCCGAACACTTCTAACCTCTTTTGGCGCCAATGTGGTCAAATAGGCTTGTATATTCATATTTGGTGGAGCTGCCCGAAGATAGCCTCTTTCTGGTCAATGGTCCGTATCCTTGTTCAGTCGCTTATCCCGGATTGCCCCCCCCCCCTCCCTCCTGAGACGCTGCTCCTGTGTGCCCCAGCCTGTCCGCTATCCAAGCCTGAAAACAAACTGGCTCTGCATATAGCCTGTGTAGCTAAACTCCAGATTGCTAAATCATGGAAACTTCCCACCCCTCCAACCCGTCCTGAACTTATGAATCGTGTTTGGTTTGTAGCGAAGATGGAATAACTTTCCTCCTTGATTAACAACACAGTGGATAAATTCCACAGCGTTTGGACACCTTGGTACGCTAAATTTCAAGTAGCACTCCCAGGTCTCTCCTAGTTCACCCTACCCTTTTTCCTCGCCCTTCTTTTCTCCCGACTCGCTCTCTCCTTGTCTGTGGTTTGTTTTTGCTCTTTTATTCTTTATTTCTCTCTACTCTTTCCTCTCCTCAATTTTCATTATCATCCCTGCTTCTTTTTCCCTCGGACTGTCTTTGTAATTTCCTACAAGCCCTCCCAAGGGTTCCACTGGTTGGCCCTTCAGAATATTCTTACTTATTTTCTATTTTTTTCCTAATTCTTGATTGTTTTTGGGTTGGTTTAAAAAAAAAAAATAGAGACAAATTCATGCACTTAATTTTCTAGTCTATGTACTTCAACATGTTAATTTACGCTTTCACCTCTTCTGTTTTATGTTGATGTTATTCTAGTTTTCTTGTGCTCTGATTGTGTCAATTACCTCCATTTGTCATTGCTTCTCTCTCGTCAATAAAACTTTGTGACTTAAAAAAAAAAAATTTGAAACAGGAGGGCCACATTTTATGGAGTTTAAAAGGGGTCAGGTAGAGCCTATCCAGAAGTTTAATATGCATTTCAATGTGATCGTACATTTGAACAAAGAAGAGAGTAGGTGAATTGATTCCCACTGCTTGAGAGTTCCCGCTGCATGTTGCAGATTTTTTCCCCCAGAGTAGCCGGACAGGGGATTTGTCTAGCAGGTCAGGAGGGTATAGAAAGCGATACCAAAACGATAAACAGCAGCACCATGGGAGGAAGCAGTAGCCAATCTGGTTAGCATATTGGGTGAAGGTGAACGAAGAACCATCATAAAATAATGTTTTTATGTTTTAAAGACACCTATAAGTATTTATATAGTTAAAAAATGTATACATTTAATGTAACGTTGTTTTACGCTATTTCCCACTTCAATTCCTCAAAACGTAAACATTCATAACTTGGAAATATTGTCTAATGTCTCTCTCCCCTTTCACTATATTGGGCATTAATTACTGTTCCCAGTAGCATTTCCTCATATGGCCTTCTCTCATCTCCACATATACTATGTTGAATTGTTTACTGATGTAAGTTGGGGTACTAGGTCTCCATGGGGTGTTTACTTCTCATTATCTATATTATATGTTGCCTCTATATGCATTGCGTTGTATTATAGTATTGAAGGTCGGAGCACAGCTAAGCTATTTGCTTTATCTATTATTTGATGTTTCGAACCAAATTGTATTTATAGGAAGTGTCCTTTATTGTATTGGCTGACTTATCAAATAAATATACAGTCAAGTCACATTATTATGACCACCAGCTAATAGCCAGAGTAACCGCCATGTGCAGCACGGACAGCAGCTAGACATTCGCTGAACTGTCATTTTAGACACACATCTGGTAGCCCCCAGGTTCATTTTCAGGGTGAGTTGCTCCACTGTAGCAATCGGTCGGCCCTCACACACATTGGTAGCCAACGTTCACCTCTCACATCAATGGCACATGGTGCTCCACAGTGTCCACGTCGGTTATTTACAATGGTGCCAACCGTCCAGTCACAGCACACTTTCACTACAGCAGCACGTGAACAGTTCACAAACTGCGCTGTTCAGAAATACTGCCACCCTTGGCCCAAAAGCCGAAAATCACCCCTTTTTGAAACTCTGATAAATCACCCCTTTTACGCATGACAGCAAAGAGTGATATGTGTGCAGACGGCCTATCGCACACCTTATATACCCACCAAGCCAGCGCACGACACGTGACGTAACTCATGGACTACGCACTGCCAACATCAAATGTAGGAGGTGGCCATAATAATGTGACTCGACCGTGTATAAAAAAAAATATTTGTAGGACTGCTGTTCGCATTACTACAAAGTCAAAATAGTTTTGTCCCAGTAGAACAAAATGCAATAGGGTGTTAATAAATAGCAAAGGAAAATCATTCTTTGCATATTATTTCTCTCCTTAAGTTTAAAACCTGTAATAACACAGTTAGTACAAGACATGTTGAAGAAGAACATATACAAAAGTAATTTAAAACTATATTACGTTTTATATTACATTTTGAATAATCTCCCACAACCAGTGGCATCTCTATAGAATATCTGCTAAACATACTAAGGGGGAATTCAATTAGCCATGTTAATTTACAACAGGCTAATTGATTCCCAGGGACTATCCAATTAGCTGCGAAGTGAGCTGGCAGCACTAGCGGGTTATCGGGTGCCGCAACTCTGTTAACACATAGGTCAGTGAACTTTTCATGGATACTGGGGTAACTGTATTATACCCGCTATTACGCTTCATGCTTCCCCTCTTTACTGAGGCGAAACAGCAGCACAGAGATGTATTCACGTCTCGGATGCCAAAGCGGGGAAGTGAAAACTCCTCATACCACCCCTGTCACTGAGCACACTTCCTCGCATTCATACATAACTGCACTGATACCGCTTCTCTCCCATAACGAGCCTTCATACATCTACCCCTCTATTTGTTAACCTCTCTTAACACGTTAACGGTTGTTAAAAAAGTTGGTTGGGTGAAAAGGGGGTTGAAATTGAATAACCCCAGGCAATAAATCCCAAGGTCAACCCCCTCTGCCTCCCCCATTAATTTAACAGGGCTAACTCAATTCTGCCCTTAATCTAATTTCCCTGTTGATGGATTTGGTGGCAAAAGCCAGTAGTAAAGGAAGGCAACAGAATATTGCGCTACTTCTATTGTGTGCCAACTGTGCTTTAATTATTATAAATGAACATTGCATATACAGTGATTTACAATAACCTTATAAATAGAAATCAAATAATAAGAATTTACTTACCGATAATTCTATTTCTCGTAGTCCGTAGTGGATGCTGGGGACTCCGTCAGGACCATGGGGAATAGCGGGCTCCGCAGGAGACAGGGCACATCTAAAAAGCTTTTTAGGTCACATGGTGTGTACTGGCTCCTCCCCCTATGACCCTCCTCCAAGCCTCAGTTAGGTACTGTGCCCGGACGAGCATACACAATAAGGAAGGATCTTGAATCCCGGGTAAGACTCATACCAGCCACACCAATCACACCGTACAACTTGTGATCTGAACCCAGTTAACAGTATGATAACAAAACGAAGTAGCCTCCGAAAAGATGGCTCACAACAATAGTAATAACCCGATTTTTGTAACAATAACTATGTACAAGCATTGCAGACAATCCGCACTTGGGATGGGCGCCCAGCATCCACTACGGACTACGAGAAATAGAATTATCGGTAAGTAAATTCTTATTTTCTCTAACGTCCTAGTGGATGCTGGGGACTCCGTCAGGACCATGGGGATTATACCAAAGCTCCCAAACGGGCGGGAGAGTGCGGATGACTCTGCAGCACCGAATGAGAGAACTCCAGGTCCTCCTTAGCCAGAGTATCAAAATTTGTAAAATTTTACAAACGTGTTCTCCCCTGACCACGTAGCTGCTCGGCAAAGTTGTAATGCCGAGACTCCTCGGGCAGCCGCCCAGGATGAGCCCACCTTCCTTGTGGAATGGGCATCTACATATTTCGTCTGTGGCAGGCCTGCCACAGAATGTGCAAGCTGAATTGTACTACAAATCCAGCGTGCAATAGACTGCTTAGAAGCATGAGCACCCAGCTTGTTGGGTGTATACAGTATAAACAGCAAGTCAGACTTTCTGACTCCAGCCGTCCTAACTATATATATATATATATTTTTAGGGCCCTGACCACGTCTAGTAACTTGGAGTCCTCCAAGTCCCTAGTAGCCGCAGGCACCACAAGAGGTTGTTTCAGGTGAAAACGCTGACACCCCTTCATGAAGAAACTGGAGACGAGTCCCAGTTCTGTCCTGTTCAAATGGAAAATTTTAATATGGGCTTTTGTAAGACAAAGCCGCCCATTCTGACAATCGCCTGGCCGAGGCCAGGGCTAACAACATGGTCACTTCCCATGTGAGATATTTGTCAACAGCATGGTCACTCTCCATGTGAGATATTTCAAATCCACAGATTTGAGCGGTTCAAACCAATATGATTTTAAGAAATCCCAACACTATGTTGAGATCTCACGGTGCCCCTAGGGGCACAAAAAAGCTGTATATGCAATACATCCTTTACAATCTGGACTTCAGGAACTGAAGTCAATTCTTTCTGGAAGAAAATCTACAGGGCCGAAATTTAAATGTTAATGAACCCCAATTTGAGGTCCAAAACACTCCTGTTTTCAGGAAGTGTAGAAATCGACCTAGTTGAATTTCCGTCGTGGAGCCTTCCTGGCCTCACCCACGCAACATATTTTCACCACATGTGGTGATGACGTTGTGCGGTCACCTCCTTCCTGGCTTTGACCAGGGTAGGTATGACCTCTTATGGAATGCCTTTTCCCCTCAGGATCCGGCATTCAACCGCCATGCCGTCAAACGCAGCCGCGGTAAGTCTTGGAATAGACATGGTACTTGCTGAATCAAGTCCCTTCTTAGCTCCCCAGGCCCTTAGTCCTCTGTGAGCATTTCTTGAAGTTCCGGGTACCAAGTCCCTCTTGGCCAATCCGGAGCCACTAGTATAGTTCATACTCCTCTATGTCTTATAATTCTCAATACCCTGGTTATGAGAAACAGAGGAGGGAACACATACACAGACTGGTACACCCACGGTGTTACCAGAACATCCACAGCTATCGCCTGAAGGTCTCATGACCTGGCGGAATACCTGTCCCGTTTTTGTTCGGGCGGGACGCCATCATGTCCACCTTTGGTCTTTGCCAACGGTCCACAATCATGTTGAAAAACTTCCCTATGAAGTTTCCACTCTCCCGGGTGGAGGTCATGCCTGCTGAGGAAGTCTGCTTCCCAGTCGTCCACTCCCGGAAAGAACACTGCTGACAGTGCTATCACATGATTTTCCGCCTAGCGAAAAATCCTTGCAGTTTTCACTGCCCTCCTGCTTCTTGTGCCGCCCTTCTGTTTACGTGGGCGACTGCCGTGATGTTATCCCACTGGATCAATACCGGCTGACCTTGAAGCAGAGGTCTAGCTAAGTTTAGAGCATTATAAATTTGCTCTAAGCTTATTTATGCGGAGAGAATTCTCCAGACTTAATCACACTTCCCTGGAAATTTTTTCCCTGTGTGACTGTTCCCCAGCCTCTCAGGCTGGCCTCCGTGGTCACCGGCATCCAATCCTGAATGCCGAATCTGCGGCCCTCTAGAAGATGAGCACTCTGTAATCACCACAGGAGAGACACCCTTTTCCTTGGATATAGGGTTATCCGCTGATGCATCTGAGGATGCGATCCGGACCATTTGTCCAGCAGATCCCACTGAAGAGTTCTTGCGGGAAATCTGCCGAATGGAATTGCTTCGTAATAAGCCACCATTTTTACCAGGACTCTTGTGCAATGATGCACTGACACTTTTCCTGGTTTTAGGAGGATCCCGATTAGCTCGGATAACTCCCTGGTTTTCTCCACTGGGAGAAACACGTTTTTCTGGACTGTGTCCAGAATCTTCCCTAGGAACAGTAGACGTGTCGTCGGAAAAAGCTGCGATTTTGGAATATTTAGAATCCACTCGTGCTGTCGTAGAACTACTTAAGATAGTGCTACTCCGACCTCCAACTGTTCTCTGGACCTTGCCCTTATCAGGAAAGCGTCCATGTTTCTTTTAAGAAAAATCATCATTCCGGCCATTACCTTGGTAAAGACCCGGGGCGCCGTGGACCATCCAAACGGCAGCGTCTGAACTGATAGTGACAGTTCTGTACCAGGAACCTGAAGTACCCTTGGTGAGAAGGGCAAATTTGGACCTGTAGGTAAACGTCCCTGATATCCAGTGACATCATATCGTCCCCTTCTTCCTGGTTCGCTATCACTGCTCCGAGTGACTCCATCTTGATTTGAACGCTTGTATGTAAGTGTTCAAATATTTCAGATCTCACCGAGCCGGTTGGCTTCAGTACCACAATATAGTGTGGAATACTACCCCCTTCCTTGTTGTAAGAAGGGTACTTTGATTATCACCTGCTGGGAATACAGCCTGTGAATTGTGTGAGGGGGAGACGTCTCGAATTTCCAATGTACACCTGGGATATTACATGTAGGATCCCGGAGTTCCCTTGCGAGTGTTGCTGAAACTCTTGAGATGACCCCCTACCGCACCTGAGTCCGCTTGTACGGCCCCAGCGTTATGCTGCGGACTTGGCAGAAGCCGTGAGGAGCTTCTGTTCCTGGGAATGAGCTGCTTGCTGCAGTCTTCTTCCCTTTCCTCTCCCCCTGGGCAGATATGACTGGCCTTCGCCCGCCTGCCCGTATGGGGACGAAAGGACTGAGACTGAAAAGACTGTGTCCTTTTCTGCCAATATGTGACTCGGGGTAACAAAAGGTGGATTTTTCAGCTGTTGCCATGGCCACCAGGTCCAATGGACCGCCCCTTTATACGGCAATACTTCCATATGCCGTCTGGAATCTGCCTCACCTGACCACTGTCGTGTCTTCGTCTGGCAGATATGTACATCACATTTACTCTTTGATGCCAGAATGCAAATATGCCTCTGCGCATCACACATATATAGAAATGCATCCCTAAAATGCTCTATAGACAATAAAATCCTGTCCCTGTCAAGGGTATCAAAATTTTCAGTCAGGAAATCCGACCAAGCCCCCTCAGCGCTGCACATCCAGGCTGAGGCGATTGCTGGTCGTAGTATAACACCAGTATGTGTGTATATACTGTTATGATATTTTTCAGCTTCCTATCAGCTGGCTCCTTGAGGGCGGCCGTATCTGGAAACGGTAACGCCATGTTTTTTATATGCGTGTGAGCGCCTTGTCCACCCTAAGGTGTGTTTTCCAACTCGCCCTTACTACTGGCGGGAAAAAGGGTATACCGCCCATAACTTTCTGTCGGAGGAACCCCACGTATCATCACACACTTCATTTAATTTATCTGATTCAGGCAAAACTACAAGTAGTTTATTCCCACCCTACAAAATACCCTTATTTGTGGTACTTGTGGTATCAGAAATACGTAACACCTCCTTCATTGCCCTTAACATGTAACTTGTGGCCCTAAAGGAAAAATACGTTTGTTTCTTCACCGTCGACACTGGGGTCAGTGTCCGTGTCAGTGTCTGTCGACCGACTGAGGTAAATGGGCGTTTTTACAAGCCCCTGACGGTGTCTGAGACGCCTGGACCGATACTAATTTGTCCGCCGGCTGTCTCATGTCGTCAACCGGCTTGCAGCGTGTTGACATTATCACGTAATTCCATAAGTAAGCCATCCATTCTGGTGTCGACTCCCTAGAGAGTGACATCACCATTACAGGCAATTTTCTCCGTCTCCTCACCAACATTTTCCTCATACATGTCGACACACACGTACCGACCTACAGCACACACATACAGGGAATGCTCTGATAGAGGACAGGACCCACTAGCCCTTTGGGGAGACAGAGGGAGAGTTTGCCAGCACACACCAAAAGCGCCATAATGTATATAACAACCCTAGAAGGTGTTGTTTCTATATATGGGCTCTTAATATATAATTATATCGCCAATTTATGCCCCCCTTCTCTTTAACCCTGTTTCTGTAGTGCAGGGGAGAGTGGGAGCCTTCCTCACCAGCGGAGCTGGTCAGGAAAATGGCGCTGAGTGCTGAGGAGAATAAGCTCCGCCCCTTTCACGGCGGGCTTTTCTCCCGGTTATTAGGAAAACTGGCCTGGGTTAAATACATACATATAGCCTTAATGGCTATATGTGATGTATTTATTTGCCAAATAGGTATTTATATTGCTGCCCAGGGCGCCCCCAGCAGCGCCCTGCACCCTCCGTGACCGTGTCAGTGAGCCGTGTAGCAACAATGGCGCACAGCTGCAGTGCTGTGCGCTACCTCTCTGAAGACTGTGAAGTCTTCTGCCGCCTGTTTCCGGACCTCCGTTCCGCCGTCTTTCTTCAGCGTCTGTAAGGGGGATCGGCGGCGCGGCTCCGGGACGAACCCCAGGCTGACCTGTGTTCCGACTCCCTCTGGAGCTCAGTGTCCAGTAGCCTAAAACTTCAATCCTCCTGCACGCAGGTGAGTTGCAAGTCTCTCCCCTAAGTCCCTCGTTGCAGTGATCCTGTCGCCAGCAGGAATCACTGATTAGAAACCTAAAAAAAAACTTTACTAAACAGCTCCTTAAGAGAGCCATCCAGTTTGCACCCTTCTCGGACGGGCACAAAAACCTAACTGAGGCTTGGAGGAGGGTCATAGGGGGAGGAGCCAGTACACACCATGTGACCTAAAAAGCTTTTTAGATGTGCCCTGTCTCCTGCGGAGCCCGCTATTCCCCATGGTCCTGACGGAGTCCCCAGCATCCACTAGGACGTTAGAGAAATTTTAATAAAAGTGTGCCAGGCCCCAGAACTAATATGTAATACGTTTGTGTCTGGCTCAACCTCATCCCTCTTTCCTGTAATTGGTACTTGCTTGTTTGATGTAATTAGTATTTACTGTAAAGGTAGCTATAGAGCGCCTTAAGCTCTGCTTTCCCCCTTCTACAGTTAGAGGATGGTCATATCCCCCAATGTTCCCATTTTTCCCTCCACTATCCTGATTCTTGAACCCCAAAAGATGTGCAGCTTGCCAGAAATCAGGTGCATTTTCTCTGTAATGTGGGCAACACAGCAGATCAGGGCATTGTTAGGGCAGATCATAGGTTGGGTATATTATGCCTAATTTTTATTTTCAAAATGTTTGTAGGATATGTATTGTAGTAATATACCCACTAAAGCGTACAAATATTTTCTGTACATTATCTATATACCCTGGTCGCAGAAATGTGTTTCTAAGGCAGGTTCCTTTCTCGTCCTCAAGAGAACCAACATGGCCATGCAGAACTGCAATCACACTCTCCCATGGTTAGTAGTTAGTGTTACACACTGTACACACACACCTGTAACATCTATCTGGCACTGCCCACTGCTGCCAGTCTGAGGGACCCAAAACACAGAGGACGGGTTACTGCTTTATACAATCAAGGATCATTTATGAAGGGAGCAAAATGAACATCTTGTAATGACGAGATGCAACTGATCCACTCGAACATTTCATAAAATGACAGTTTGTTTGAATTAGGTAAAACTAGAGAATAAGAAATCCGCATTTTTGAGAAGTTAATGGAAAAATAAAAAAAACATGTATATAACTCTGTTATTGCACTGGTGATTGGTCCACTGCATGTAGACACTGTGCCCCTGACAAGAGAGTGGGTTTAATGGAAAAGTAAATAAAATGAGTGACCATGCGAGTGAGCCACAATGTGACTCCTGACACAGCGATAGGTCTATTTCTTAGTTAACTGACAGTGTGCTGAAGCAAATAGGTTGTGCTAACAAAATGGCTGCCTCCTGGCTGAGTGACAGGGAGGGCGGGAGGCATCAAATAAAGAAAGTCACAAGGACAAAAGTTTAAATGTTAGCAGTAACTCAATGATGTCTATTTATAGAGCTCTATTAATGACACTAGAAAGGACCGTGAAAGTAGTTTAACTTCATGTTGTTTCAAGGGATCAATTATTTTATCCCATGCTCTGGGAAGACTTAATAACTACATATCTTTTTGTAATTGTGTGTGCAAGTTATTACTAACCTAATGGGCCTGGTATATTATTTCAGGAAATACTTTATGGGGTTTGTTTTTTGGTAAAGATATATACAGCTTGCCAAAGAAAATGTAGAAATTATGCACAATATACAAAACCTCATCTGGATCTTGCTTTAATTTGTGAATAATAAAAACACTGGGACACATAAATCTGACTTTATTAAAATCTTTGTGAAGAATGCCATATGTAAAAATATTATTATACATTGGTTTTAGATGTGGGATTAGATGTTCATTTAGTATTGTCAAGTATTTAACGCACAAGCCATCTGGCAGAATTGTTTAAAGGATTTATTACTTCTAGCCCTTCTATTTCTGTATGGATGGATTTAACTCTCCAATATCAGAATTTTTGCAAAGATCCATTTTCCAAATGTGGAACACTGCGTGGGTTGCTTTCACAACACTATGCAATAAAAGGTAACGTTACAATAGTTATTATCTGGATACTTCAAAGCTCAAGTGAAAAACCACCTTTCTCTGTGTGTTTTGGTGAGTCTTACTGATTTTTCAGTATGTACACATCTGCAAAGGTGTACATGCGTTGAAATGTGTATATTTATGGATATGGTATAACACCAACCGGATCCTGATGGTCAGGATCTGACTGTCAAAATACCAACGCCGGGATCCTGTCACAGCTAAGTACACCGGTGTCTGAATCCCGAATTATATCAGAATCATGGCGCCGAAATCCCGAGGGGAGGGGTGGGAGAGGTTGGGTTTAGGCTGTGGTGGGAGGGTTAGGCTGCTGGGAGGGGGGTTAGGTTTAGGCACCCCCGGGAGGGTTAGGGATAAGCAGTGGGAAAGGGAGGGGTAGGTTTAGGCTGTGGGAATATAGGAATTAGGGACCCCTGGGGAGGGTTAGGCTGCGGGGGCGGTGGGGAAGGGTTAGGTTTAGGCTGCGGTAGGGGAGGGTTAGGGGGGCATTGGGGGAAGGCAAGTAAATTTCACTTCCCCCTGTTAGATGCCGTGGTCGGTATTCTAACCGCCAGCATCCCATCCGCCGCATAACGAACCCAACCCATACAGAAGGTGTCCATGACAATATGTCATTGTGAATTTACTTTAATATTTACATTTTTTTTTTTACTGCAATTTTAAATAAATTGACCATACCATGTACCTTTGTGTATGCACTGGTATAGAACAGAGGCACTGGGGAATATCTTTTAAGAGGCCTATTTATGGAATATATAGTCTATTTTTTACTTTAATTCCTATGACTGGCTGACCTTTTTTTCTCTCAGTCTCCTGAGGTGCAAGAAAAAATGTGTGGAGACTCAGCACGGGAGTTTGGATGCCCAAAGCAGGGAGTTTAGATGGGTTTAGCAGTTACAGGCAGCTAAACTCTGTCTGTTTGGGTGCGACAAGTGCAATGTGCATGGGTGCCCAAACACAATTGAATAGTGGCAATTGTTTTGGCATCTAAAAAGTCTGGTTTAGATGGGATTTTTAGATGTCCAAAACAATTGAATCGGCCCCTAAGAGTCACCTTACCAATGCCAAACAAAATTGCAGAGGAACGGAACGGCAAACATTTAATGATAAAATGCAGCAATAGAAGAGGTTATCTTCTCTCTGCAAATAGACCCCTAAATAGGAGACAGGATGAAGATAAATGCACTAAACAGGTCTGGCTTTAGAAGAAATTGCATGTTTTACTAACCACGTTATCGGAAAGGATGCAGCTCATTACAGGGATTTAGCAGAGGTGTAAGGGGATAAAGGACAACTGTGCATTTGTGAGATATTCTACACAGTACACAGGAGTCAGTTTACAGTATGGCTTTGTTGGAGGTAAACTGGAGTATTGTGTGTATGACAGTTTACCTTTATAAACATCTGTATTGTCAATGTCGGAAACTTTATGTGACTAGAAACATGCCTGATTTTGTATTTTATACATACTTGCCTACTTTCTGGCTGCTGGGAGGGAGCAACCAGGTTGGCTATAAGGAGGGCAAGTGTTTTGCGCACTGTCAGCCACTAGGTGGTACCCGAATGAGAAAGTCATTTGTTGCTCCGTTCAGCCTAGCACAGCCGCCAGCACTGACATTACTGTCATGTTGTTCTATCATTTTGACGAGCTGTTAACTAGTAGTATATACAAAGTTTTTGGAATGTTAACATTAAAAACTTTACCAGCTGGGCATCTGCATAAAAGTAAAGAGAATAGGGCACAGATTTATCAAGCCTTGGAGAGTGATAAATTGCACAGTTATAAAGCACCAGCCAATCAGCACCTAACTGCCATGTTACAGACTGTGTTTGAAAAATGACAGTTATGAGCTGGTTGGTTGGTACTTTATCACCATGCAATTTATCACACTCCAAGGCTGATAAATCTGGGCCTAAGTTCCATCATCTTTTTGGTTCAGTTTGTGCTAAATAAGTTTTCCTACTACAGCTTTAAACACAGGGGATTTATTAGTTTAATCTGCTGCTGGAATAATTAAGCTCACAACCATATAGGACCATTTGTCAGTTTTATCTATCTTATGGGCCCTACACACTGGCTGACATCACTGCACGATATGAACGATCTCGTTCATTAATGAACGAGATAACGTTCATATCGTGCAGTGTGGAGGCACCAGCGATGAACGATGCGCGGCCCCGCGCTCGTTCATCGCTGGTGCCCTGTCGGCTGTGCATGCAGGCCAATATGGACGAGATCGTCTATATTTGCCTGCACGTCTATGGAGCCGGGTGGAGTGAAGAAACTTCACTCCCCCCGTCACTGCCCCCCCCCCCCCCGCCGGGTCGCCCGTCGGCCGTATCGGCGGACGGGCAGCTCGGCGGCACATCGCCGAGTGTGTAGGGCGCATTAAGCTACCATTCGTTTTTCCCCCAATACCAATGCCTACATCCAATAAATCCACATTGTCACTTAGGTAATCTATTGTTTTCTAAAGGGCCATATACACGGAAGAGATGTGTGCTGAGCGAACCAGTCAGCACACATCTCTCCCGCCGCTCAGCACAGCGCGATGTGTGCTGCGCGATGTGTGCTGAGCGATGCGGGGGGAGCGCTCATTTCACCCAGCGGGTGAAATGAGAGACGTGCTAGATTGAGCCTGCATGCAGACCAATCTAGCACCAGCGATAGCGATGCGCGGCTATCGCTGTGGGGGGTACACACAAGTGATCTGTGCTTAAAATCTAAGCAATCTAGTCAGATTGCTTAGATTTTAAGCATGGATCTCTCCGTGAGTACCCCCCTTAAATCTCAAAAAGAGTTTGAGCTGTTTCTCCCAGCTTGTAACCACCTATTCAATTGTGCAGCAACTTGTCTTTTATTCTCTCTTCACTAACAAGTCACAGGATTTTCACATAAAATAGTAAATAAACACAAGACTTACCTGAGAATGTTACACTAAAACAAACTAATCAGCTTGCTAAACATAAAAGTCTGTCTTTTGTTTGAGTTTATGCAATACGTTTTCTGTATATGAGATGGTGAGTTGCTTCTGCTGTATAAAAATGATTTTAGCAGTTTTATTTATGCTTAATATCGAACTAGTTTGTTGCAAATATAAGACTGTTAAATACATGAATACAAGCGAGATGCGAGTGTAAACCAGGTCCATATACTTCTTTTTCCAACCTCAAAATAGTTGTTGGATTGCATATGGGGGGTAATTCCAAGTTGATCGCAGCAGGATTTTTGTTAGCAATTGGGCAAAACCATGTGCACTGCACGGGAGGCAGATATAACATGTGCAGAGAGAGTTAGATTTGGGTGGGGTGTGTTCAATTTACAATCTAAATTGCAGTGTAAAAATAAAGCAGCAAGTATTTACCCTGCACAGAAATAAAATATAATCCACCCAAATCTAACTCTTTCTGAACATGTTATATCTGCCTCCCCTGCAGTGCACATGGGTTTGCCCAATTGCTATCAAAAATCCTGCTGTGATCAGCTTGGAATTACCCCCATGGTCACTATTGTGTATTTTTAAATAATTGCACCTGCAATTTGGAATGCAATTAAGGTGGGGGGGATTCAATAAATAAAGAATAAACATTGGGAGGGTAAAACAGTCGGTTGTCGAGATGTTTCCAAATCTTTATTCTGTATTTTTTTTAAAGAGTATCTAATTTGGAAAAAAATACATTCTCTCCCGTAAACACAAAGGTTCAGTGAAACCGAGTGTATTTTTCCGGGAGAGACAGCCCCATTTTCATCCGAAAGCGGGGCTGTTTTTGGGGATCTGTTTCTCCTGCACATAATCCTCAATAAAACACGGCTCGCAATGGCTTATCGGGATAAATTGAATAGCCCCAGCAGTTACCGACATTTACTGATCACGGGTAACTGAATTCCCCCCTAACTCTGCTATTAGCTGCTTTCTGCAAAAGGAGACTGAAGGGCACTGTCTGCAGTGTTTTACTGCCAATGGAAAGTATTATAAAAGCAGTTACCTACATCTGGACAATCCCCCTTATGCTGGGCATACAGGTTGCAGTTATGTGACCGGCGGTTACAATACCTGCCCCTAAGTCCCGCCCGCTCACAATCCTGATGGTCAGTAATGCCAACCAGCAGGAACTATGCCCACTCGTTGCGCTCACCCCACCCCCGCCATTCCGCTACCGGGACACAGGCGACGGTATGCAGACCGCCGGTCACGCATACCCAACCCAGGCACACACAGGAAGATAAATGGCTGTCACACCGACAGGCATTTTATCACATGCATACACTTTGAGATCTCTCACAGTGCATATATCACATGCCTTACACTTTGAGATCACTCACAGTGTATTGGCCATGATATCGGTGCTCCGTCCCCAGGGAGGAGACATTTCCCGTTCCTTTCCATGTGAAGGAACACGGAAAAGGTCCGTCGGTTAGCTGCGGCAGGGTATACACTGCCCGATGCAGCCGACGCAACACTTTGCAACTCTAGAATTGGACAGATATGCTGGATGATCCCGCATGTCTGACCGAACGATATTACCGGATCGATCATCCCATACACGCCGCAATTATCTGGCCGATCTGCTGATATCGGGCGGATCAGCCAGATAATTGCAGCATGTATGCCCAGCATTAGTAATACCTTTTAAAATGTCAAAATCGAAGTAAATAAATTCCACCACGTTATTCTGAAACACAACCAAATTGGTCACACCCACTGTGCAATAATTCCCATTCCCACATGGATCTTTAAATTGGATCATGGGCCCTACACACTGATAAATCCGCCGCCGAGCTGCCCGAAGGGCAACCCGGCGGCAGGGGGGGGGGGGGGGGGGGCAGTGACGGGGGGAGTGAAGTTTCTTCATTCCCCCCCGTCACCCGACTCCATAGCAGTGCAGGCAAATACGGACGATCTCGTCCATATTGGCCTGCATGCACAAGCGACAGGGCACCAGCGATGGACAAGCGCGGGGCCGCGCATCATTCATCGCTGGTGCCTCCACACTGCACGATATGAACGAGTTCTCGTTCATTAATAAACGAGAACGTTCATATCGTGCAGTATCATCTGCCAGTGTGTAGGGCCCATCAGTCCTGACAAAATCAGGCTTACTGGAAAAGAGGTACCTGTAGATAGACAGATCTTAAGAATTTGAAATAATCCAAATTATTTGTATTATTACATAGTGAAAGTTAAATCAGGGGTATGGTATGATATTTCGACATTCATTATGTCGACAGCATAATGTCAATACAGTCTATCGACATTCAGGATGTCAACGTGTCAACATTCACACTGTCGACTTTTATTACAGGCTTAAATCAGCTGTCACAAAAAAAGCCCTTTGAGATTGTATGTTTAAGGTCTGCAGCACTTCAGGAATAGATTTCAATGTACAGTACATGGTAAATGGTGCACCCCATTTTTAAAGCAAATGAAAGGAATGAAACTGTATTAGTGGCACAATGGCTTAGGGGGAGATGTACTAAGCAGTGATACAAGTGGAGAAGTGAGCCAGTGGAGAAGTCAGCTGCTCTGAATTATTTTATAGTATGCAAATTATAAATGTTACGTCAATGCTGATTGGTTGTCATGGAAAACTTCTCCACTTTTATCACTGCTTAGTACATCTCCCCCTTAGTATAGCACAGTGCTGACCTACTATCTTGGTTTGTCTGCAGAAAAAGATTGTGACAATGACATGATTAGAAGAACACAGTCTGCATATGTAGTTGAAACTGGATGAGTCGAGATTCCTTCAGGAAACAGTCACCCGTTTCTTTTATTTACTACAGTTATATTAAAGTCTGTTTCCATTAAGCGTTTTCCCCAACCGCATACACTTGTAAGGCACAAGCAGTTGTGTTTTATTCCTATCCTGGCATAGTGGTCAAACCGCCTGCACAGAAATACTTGAGTCATGTCACAGCCAAAAATCTGTCTAAAAACAAGGACTCGGCTGGAGTCCTAGCGTGCAGGCAGCCGCCGGCCGCTGTCTAAGAAAGACCAGATGCCAAGAAACAAACTTTCCATCATATCCCCAGCAAAATCCAGATCTACTGGCAGGGTCAATTCCCTCATGTAACAGGGATGTATTTAATAGATTAAAAGGTTCATCCCCATGTGGCTGGACAGAAAAACTACTGCTTCCAAAGGATTTACCAGTTTACTTGCTGAATTTCTCCTAATCAATCTGCACATTTCCAGGTTCTTCCTGTTTTCATTTAGTGTAACCACTTCCTGGCCATCGAAACACTGCAAACTCTCATTAACTGATCAGAAAATGCTCTGTACAAATAGCTTTCTGAACGTAGTCTAAAGAAACAATGTCAAAACGTGTAGAAGAGAATTATGATCTAGCTTGACATTTTTGAAAAGCCACACTGATAAACTACTAACTGTTAGCTGTAGGAAGAAAGAGAAAAAATACTCCAACACACTAGTCCCTTAACTAAAGCCACAAAGCCCGCCAGCCCAAAAAGCAGATGGAACAAGGATGTCTCTGTTCCACCCCATGCTGTGCAGAGTATCCCATCCCACATATGCTGCAGGCAAGATTACATGAGAGACAATTCACAGGAATTGGGAAATAAGGGGGGGGGGGGGGGGGGGATATCTGACATATCCGTTATAGTATTTTTTCACAAGTTATAAGTGACGGACTTCATGCAAGCACGCAGATGAGAGAATAGTACAGACTCTTCAAGATGAACATCATCGTGCCAATTCATACTACCAATGGGAAAAAAGCATTAATTGCACCGACGTGCACAGTAGAGCAAGGGGGGAGCACAGCACAGATTTGTGCTATACAACAAAACTGAACCGTCAGAATATACGGGAGAAGCAAGATTTATAACAGCGAGTGGGGAACTGAAACCTCTTTTTAACATGGGACATCCACATATATAGCGGAGTTCTAAATAAACTTACTGTACTTTACTTTGAAAAGAAACGGTGGCACATCTGTGCCAGTTACTCTGCAGGACATATAAAGGCTCTGATCCTCTGTGTGATTATCCATCCAGTCGTCCCTGTACACACTGAGCTATTTCTAGTTCAGTGTGTGCGTTCTTCAATGGATTGGGAGTTGTGCATCTTAAATATTAAACTGCTCATCTCAAAATTCGTCTGCAGGAGGATTTTAAGCCATTTAGCGGCCAACGCTCCTGCATACACACCCGTACAGTTATGATTAAGTTATACAAATAGAAAATACCTTTAACATACTCTACAGAGATGCAGACTTTAAAGTTTGCATCTCTGCAATGTAAAGAAGAAATTGAAAAAAAAAAAAAAATGATTAAACAATATATGAAAATAGGCTGGTCAGGACATTTACTCCCCATAAAAACTGTAATGCATCTGTACACAATTGTACCTAATACGCATCATTATAAATGTCAAGTAGGGATTGAAAACAAATAAATTAAAAAGCCACAAATAGCCCAATTTCCTCTCCTCTCTTCCAAACTTCAGGCTACTCTCCAACCAGAAGACAAATCAGAGAGACCCTGGGAACAATTCCAAGATATCTGAAGGTTGGATTATGTGCCAGGAATGTGCATTTTACAAACATTTTAACGGACAGAGTCCTCTGTCTCTCACTATATAGATTTATAAACGTATTCAAAAGAAGCAGAGAGAGAAGAATAGAATATAAGATACAAAAGTTTTAAGATGAAAACGTAAGGTAATAACTAATCTCATTTAGAATCAAGTCCACACTTCTGTACGTTTACAGTGAAAGCTGTACGTTTAATTTTGTATTTTCAGAAAATTGAAAATGAAAAACTTGATTACAAAAGCAAAATAAAATATATATATTTTTTAATATTTTTAATCAGAAATGGTAATAAGTTATCGTGCTTTCATGGGAACTCTTAAGGTGCCATTTCGAGCCCCGAGTAAAACCGAACCCGCACATCTCTAATTTATGGTCAGATCTGCCTGGTTGGAATGAAAATCTGGTGATGGATGGGAGCAAATGACAATTGACCATTTGCTCCCAAACACAGGGAAAAAAAGACAAAAATGGTCAGACAAATTGGTTAAATCCACATCCGTTTTTGTCAGTTTTATGGCATTTAAAAGCAAATGGCCAACTGTCATTTCCGCTCATCCATTACCAGGTTTTCATTCTAACTGTACAGATCTGACAATAAATATTTAGGTGTATGGGCAGTATAACTGGGGTCTACCAGTAAGATCAGAGCATTACTGCACACACACAGGCTGACAGTCTTGGTCACATGATTGGATTTACCAACATGACTAACAACTCTCACTGCAATATGGTTACATTAGACCAGGCTTTTTCAACCAGTGTGCCGTGGCACACTAGTGTGCCGCGACCAGTTGCAAGGTGTGCCGCGGAGCCAGAGCAGCTTCGTGCACCTTCAGAGTGAACTGTTGGCCCGGGCTCTTCTTAGAGGATCAGTCGTGCTCCGCCCGTGACTTATGCCTTGAAGACGCGGCGGTGTGATATCATAGGTCACGGCCACCGCGTCTCACCACCCAGCCAGCCAACCCGCCTGCATACACATTTTCCAGTTCCTGCCTGCATACACAGCTTTCCTTGCCCACCCACATCCACACCTGCCTGACCGCCCGCTGCTCAGTATTCGCAGCACTCCACTATGAACAATCCCCGCCACTGAGGAACAGGGAGGAGGACAGCTGACCGGTAGGGGCTAATATTTGTTATTTTTTTTTCTCCTATGGGGAGCAACAGGATTTATGTGGGGAGAATAAGGATTTATGGGGGGAACAATGTGAATAATTCATGTGGGGAGCAATAGGATTTATGTAGGGAGCAATACGATTTATGTGGGGAGCAATGTGATTGTTTTTTCTGCGTTGGCCAATGTATGTGTTGATTTTTTTTTACTATGAGGGCCAATGTGTGTTTTTTGTTTATTTCTGTGGGGAACTGATGGTGTGCCTTGGCAATTTTAAAATATTGATCGGTGTGCCGCGAGTAAAAAAAGGTTGAAAATCACTGCATTAGACAAACCAATTTAACTCTTCACAAATTAGGACAAAACAATTGCCTGTTGCAAACATTCTAGAAATATCATGGATGAGTCGACTGCCATACACAGAAAGTGGGGACTACAGAGTTACACTTTATTTGGTGCCATCATATACCACAAATACTTACTCCACGCAGCATTAATCTGAGACACTCGCTCAATCTGCACATACACAGAGAGTTACATTCACTAACAGGATGCATGGACAATTTGACTATCCACGTGGGAGAACAAGTTGGATGGACGTGCTTGCTCATCATTCAGACAACATGGGGTTGAGTTGGTATAGAAGCCAATGACTGCATGCAGTGGCAGATTGTGGTCCTTGGCTGAATAGATTTTGCACAGCAGCAATATAGAAAGCTGGGATGATATCATAGAAAAAATATGCAGAAACCATTTCTTCTGCTGCCCACTTGTAGCCCGATATATCACTGCTGTCTCATGTAGAACATTTCTCATTTCAGTCAAGCTTTTTGTTTGTTTGTTTGCAGAGGGTTAAAACAAAGCTTAAACAGAATCCTGAGGTGATCTGTCCCTTATTACTGTATCTCCTCTCTCCTGACAAAGACCAATTGTTGTCCTCTGCTGATTGCTTCTTTCCTCCAACCACTCAGACAATACACAAGATAATACACATCTCCATACACCTCCACAAGCAAGCTCTTACAAAATGCAGACTTAATTGGCCACCCTACATCACTAATAAGAGTAGATTTAGGAAACACCCTCATGCACAAACAAGTTTATCTGCTTTATTTAAATGTTCTGCTTCCACAATGTGCTGACTGACTCAAGGATTATATAACTTTCTGGCTGGAATAAGTACTACCACAATGAACATAAAACTGCCAGTAATTATCCTGGAACTATAGACCTTTTCACACATGATATCGATACCATCATCAATAACCACTCAAATCATATTAATATTATGAAGAGCCCTAATACGTTGTATTCTTATGGTATACACAGCTGATTTAGGTGGTCATTCCGAGTTGATCACTCACTAGCAGTTTTTAGCAGCCGTGCAAACGCTATGCCGCCTCCCACTGGGAGTGTATTTTAGCTTAGCAGAAGTGCGAACGAAAGGATCGCAGAGCGGCTACAAAATAATTTTGTGCAGTTTCAGAGTAGCTCAATACCTACTCAGCACTTGCGATGACATCAGACTATTCAGTTCCTGTACTTGACGTCACGAACACGCACTGCGTTCGCCCAGCCACGCCTGTGTTTTTCCTGGCACGCCTGCGTTTTTGCGAACTCTCCCTGAAAACGGTCAGTTGACACCCAGAAACGCCCTCTTCCTGTCAATCACTCTGCGGCCAGCAGTGCGACTGAAATGCTTCGCTAGACCTTCTGTGAAACTACATCGTTCGTTGTAATAGTACGACACGCGTGCGCATTGCGCCGCATGCGCAGAAGTGACAATTATTTGCCTGATCGCTGCGCAGCAACCGAAAGCAGCTAGCAATCAACTCGGAATGACCCCCATAGTGTCTAGTATTTAAGAGCAATATTGTCAAGGCCTGCAGTATTTCAAGGATGCAGTTAGAACCGTAGTTTGAACTGCATTTGGACTACTCTAGAATCGCGAATTAAACTAGTTTCACAAACACTGCAGCTCGGGATGATTATGTGGCCTCTCCTCACCTCTGACATGAGATCACCAGGACCAATGCCTACTACCCCTCCAGCTGAGAACATCAGGACTGCCCCCGAGCCTACCCCTCAAGCTGTGCAGGTAACTGAGGGAGGTGAGCACCAGGACCAGGCTCAACAGGGACACATCAGACATTAGTGTGCTCCCCACATTATCACCCCCACCCACACTGCTCCCATGAGATCAGGATATTTATAATGTTATTAAAATAATTGTGTTTGTTTTTCTCCTTCAGTTGATTATCTGCAAGTGTGTTCTTACAATGTGCCTTTTTTCTCTCCCTTACCAAGTACTACCACTGTCTGCCATTCCTGTAATGTGTAACTCCACTGACTTCACACCCTGCCAGCAGCAACCTAAGCAGTGCACCCCAGATGGCTGCCTCGGATGGTTCCCCTGCAGGCAGGATGTACTTCACGTGGATCTTTCCATGTATAATATATCATACTACTACAGAAGTGTCAGTTTTCCCTAATATGCATTGGGCCTTTGTATGGCTCACCTTCCACAGTGTAACCTTCGTGGTGCGTCCAACATGGCTGCCTAATCTGGGGCCAGATGTACTAAGCTTGAAAAGTGATAAATATCACTGTGATAAAGCACCAGCCAATCGGCTCCTAACTGTCATTTTTCAAACACAGCCTGTGACATGGCAGTTAGGAGCCGATTGGCTGGTGCTTTATCACAGTGATATTTATAACTTTTCAGGCTTAGTACATCTCCCCCCTGGTACCCTTGTGGATGGACTGGTAAATAGTTGGGTCCCTACTCTGAGTGTCAGGACACTGTAACCACCCCATTTTGTGTCATTCCTACTAGGGGTAGACTATTCCACCCAGGGTAATCCTACACTGTGCACCTAAAATGCCTGCCTCACTTAGTACCTTGTGAGGGTAGAATACACAACTCGTGGAACTTATTACCAAATATGCCAACACCAATCCTGCATTATTATGTCTGTGTTGTTCCTCTATTGCTGTATTATTTAAATATTCTGTATTACGTGCATCTAATGTTTTTGATGTCTATAAAGCGCCTTGATGTCTGTAAATTTGCTATCAGGTCTAAAACAGCCTAAATGCAGCCTAACTCTAACCCTCCCCCTAGTACCTAACCTTAACCCAAAAGCTAGCACTGACTGTTGGACTCCCGACTGTCGGTATCCTGACCGCATGCCATTACATAATGCCTGCTATTTGACTGCAGAATCGTTTATTAGAAAGTCATTAAAAATGATTTATTATCATAATTGCATGTGGACATTCTGATTTGCCTAATATGCGTCCCAGTATTTTAACATTCAATTTTTCAAAACAGTTCAACAATAAAATTGTTTCTTTCCATATTTGGCAGCAAACTTTTTTCACACGTCCCTGGAAAGAATTTTTGTTTTGTTCCCAGTGTTACCCGGACCAAACCACACGGCAGAATCACTGATCTATTCATAGATTATAAATTTAGCATGGAAAGGCAAAGCAAAAGCAGATCTTAAACATTGTTTGCAAAATAGGCTGTTCCACTGCAGAACCAGATATGTATGACACTTTGGTCATCTCTATACTGCAAACCGTCTATACACATACAGAAATGGATCTTCGTAATTATGAAGATGTATATGATGTTCTAGAAATACTTTACTAAATAGATCATCAAAAATGTAAAAAATTTAAGTATTTATTATTTCTTCATGAACATCAAGCATACCGACCCCGGGATCCCGACCGCAGAATGCCGGCGCGGGGTGCGAGCGCTATAGAGCACCCACGAGTGGGAATAGTCCCCGTTAGTCGACATGCTATTAGGCGTTTGATTGCTCGGGATCCCGGCATCAGTATGGTGATCGCCGGGATCCTGAGTGTCACATGACCGCTTCCCTAAATAATACCCCTTTTATACCAAAAACCCCAGATCACTGAACACAGGTTTCAAGCTCCTATTTATATCGCAGGCTGGACCCAGGTTAATGCCAGGGCTTCCATCTTGCGGCGCTTGGAGATTACATCATCTTCAAGCGCCGGTGATCCAGCTCTCCATAGGCTTGTAATGGAACCTGTTTACATCACGGGTCACTGGACCTGGGTTATTTATCAGGGACCCTTTCACACAGAGCCGCGACCCCAGTCCACCTGGCAAATACCCAGGTTATTGCGGCAGTGTAAAGGGGATATAAGGGACTGTACACATATATACACACCCCAAATAAGGGCACTCACAGGACCTCACAGATGGCAAGTACAAATGAGACTTTGTGCAATGCAATGAGATTTGGGTGTTAGTAAATGTACAACTCCTTTCCCAAGCTATATATAATGTAAATACACATCTTTCCTTTTTTTTTAATGTATAATAAACAGATTTAATGAAGAAAAATAATAGATTTTTTAATGTTTTTTTTCAAATGGTAAAAAAGTGACTTGTGCACATAACCTAAACACTTATGAAGCCATACTACCACCTATAGAACATCTTTATAAACTGTTAGGGTCTCCTTCTCTGTGCTGCCACGTCGTCATGGCAACCGGGAGACAAGTGCTAGCGGAGTAACCTGAGCGTAGCTGATACTCCGGTTCGGGTCTTTTGCTGTGCAGTGGTTACAGGCTCTGTGGACGACAGGGGATCCGGTGCTGGTTTTTGTGCTCACAGTCTGTGAGGTCTGAGTGGGGCGTGGACAGCACCTGCTATATAAACCCTCTTCTCAGGTTAGGCAGATGCTGCTGAATCTTTGTTGGTTAGTCAGTTCCTGAAAGCTAGCTAGTACTGTGTAAACTTTGTATTTGTTTGTTGCTTAGTGCAAATAGGCCTTGGGATTTGGTATTACACTCTGCCAATCCAGACCTAGCAGTAAGACTGGAGTCAGTCGTTTAACCTGCTGGGGTTCTTTTGCTACTCTGTGAACCTAGCAAGTTTGCGGCTGTATTCTCAGACTTGCCTGCCAAAATCCTTTCTCACTGTGCAAGGTGTTCAGGTGTCAGTTTAGTGGCAGTAAGCTGAACCAGTGCACTGCAAGTGAGGACTAGGATTGTGGAAACTCTCCTTGTGTCTATTATTCCATCTCTGACCAAGGAGTTTACTGCTACACCCGTTGGTAACCCTTTAGGGTTTTGCTGTTGCCCTTAGCAACAGCATTTCGGGTTCTCTATGTATTAAATCACTACATCTTGCTTCTTTCCATCTGAGCATTCCTAATATTAGGGAGACACCCAGTTTCTTAGCCTTTGGGCTTCTCTGTTCACTTTGTGTTTATTTTGTTACCCTATCACCTTCTGTGTATGTAATGTCATATTCCCCAGTCTGTCTGTGAGTTCATTTGTTTTGCATCCCTCACCGTTCAGACACCAGTACATTCTTGCTGGCACTGGTGTGCATAAAATAAACGTTCCATTCTTCTTCAGCTCCGGACGAAAACAGTTATTAATTAAATATAATTTCACAGGCCCACATTCTCTCTGGGACCCCTTTTATCTTAAGCCAAAAGCTGGATCCCTCAAGATTATGTTAATTTTTGAAGCAGCAATGCTGCACGCACAAAAAGCACACTGCAAAGCCGTACATGGTACTCGGCAGAGCTCAACGGAACCGCTTACAAAGAGCTCCACAGAGCTAAAGCTATGTACCAACTGTAGAACTCCAGTGATGAGAGACATCATGTAAGCAGGCTATTGGCCACGGATGTGGTTCATTAGGTCAACATACACTGGGTCGACTACATTTGGTCGACATGGCCATAAGGTCGTCATGTGCTAAGTCGACATGGAAAAAGGTCAACATGGGGGATTTTTTTACTTTTTTTGGTGTCGTTTTCTTCGAAGAGTGACGGGGAACCCCAGTTAGTGCACCGTGACCCCTCGCATGTCTCGTGTTCGGGCGCGGTGGCTCGCTGCACTCGGCAGAGGTTACCGTTCCCAATCGTAGTCCACGTGGAACGTTAAGTATGAAAAAGGTAAAAAAAAAAAAAAAAAAAATTGTGAAAAACTCATGTCGACCTTTTTCCATGTCGACCTAGTACACGTCGACCTAGTGATCATGTCGACCTAATGCATGTTGACCAAACGTGGTCAACCCAATGTATGTCGACCTAATGACCGCCATCCCTTGGCCACTGGTACCAAGGGATCCCAGAAAATTCTGTTATACACATGAGGAGCATCAGCTCCTCTGAAAATGAAGAGATATGTCGGCCTGTAGACAAGTTTAACAAGCATGTGATCTTTAACAAAACAAGGATATAAGCTAAAGAAGTGTATACATTTTTGCACACTACTGGATGTTGTTTTACAAATCTTATTTTTCAAGTCCCGTGAAAAAGTTACATTTGTAAAAGGTACTAATATCTACCTCAATAAGCCTATTATTTGACAACATCAACCCTTTAGACCCTTTTCAGTAAAAGTTACAGAAGCTACAACTGCTTCTATAGCACACTGAAGGCTGCGCAGCACAAGACCGCCCAGCATGCTAATTGGCGACCAGCGATGAAATAGTAAAACAATTGTGATTCCATCGCTGAGTCCAGAATTAATGAAGACCCCCTTGGTACGCAGCTAGGCTGCATATGCAGGCGGTCCGCCACCATTTTCTTCATCGGAGCGGCTGCAAGTGACATCACACAGCCACCCCAAAAACGGTCCTGCCCTGTTGCCAACCCTATGGCCGCCACTGTCAATCACAGCGCGATCACATTCTTCAGGGATTAAATCGCGCTGTGAAGGTTCGCACAGGCAACCGAATTTCGCAGCAGCGATCCAACCTTAAAAGGACCTTTATCCACTATTCACAGGATTATCACTCATGTTGACTGTTTATGGAACTTCCATTATTTTATAATAATCTAAGGGGTCAATTCAATAAGTAGCGAGTTGGGTCCTGTGAGCCTGTTTCATGGTGAATTCACACCACGAATTATAGTACATTTGCAATTCAATTGCAAACTCGCATTGCATGTTCCAAGCAAATTCATGGTGTTTTATGTGGACATCCCCCTGTGCAGGTGAAAAGGTAGGGAATACCTTTATTATAACAGTAAAAATGTTAGAACACAATGCAGAACCTCTGGTGCACCCCTACCAATGAATAATCATGCACTTAAACACCATAATTTGGCCAATAAAGATATGTCAGTTTCCAGAAATTCTCTAAAAAGCTAAATAAGGTGTAAAATGATGTAGGACATGTAGGGTTGTTGTAATGATGAAATAGGGGTTTTAGAACTTGCAGATGAGAGGTACAGTGAGTGGTTTTTTTCCCAGCTTTAAAAAACTTGTATAATATTACTCAAAAATAACTTAAAAAATAACAGTATTTTGGGTACATTAAAATGTCTGTAAAGACTTTCATTTGCTGAAAAACAATTGTGTTCTACCATTTTTCCCACCATTAATAAAACAAAAAAATATGCAGTCATGTCAATGCAATCAGTCATTTGACACCTTTTAAGAACTTCCAGTATTTCTGTATGGTCACGAATATCCTTCTATACCAGGGGTGGTCAATTATTTCAGCTGAGGGGCCACTTGACACTTTCCTGTCAGTTTTCGAGGGCCGCACACAAAATAGCAGCTCCCCTAATTGCCAAAAATATAGGGACGTGGCTTCATGGGGAAGGGGTGTGGCCAAAAAAGAATACAGATTCATTTTAGGCTGCACAATAGTCTCCATTATTCAAATTACGCCACACAGTAGCACCACTTACACACATTACTCCAGGTAGAGCCCCTGTCACACATTACACCAGGTAGAGCTCTATTTTACACATTACAGCAGGTAGAGCCCCCTTTTACACATTACGGAAGGTAGAGCCCCCTTTTACACATTACGGCAGGTAGAGTCCCCTTTTACACATTAACATTTTATTTGGGATAATCATTGCACAGCAAGCAAATTATCCAGTGTCTTATGGCCCCTGGGGAAAGGTGTGACACAGTGACAGAACATGGGGGTGGGACACGGTGATGGAACACAGGGTATGACACGGTGACAGAACGCGCGGGGGGGGGGTGACACGGTGACAGAACGCGGGGGGGTGACACGGTGACAGAACGCGGGGGGGTGACACGGTGACAGAACGCGGGGGGTGACACGGTGACAGAACGCGGGGGGGTGACACGGTGACAGAACGCGGGGGGGGGTGACACGGTGACAGAACGCGGGGGGGGGGTGACACGGTGACAGAACGCGGGGGGGGGGTGACACGGTGACAGAACGCGGGGGGGGGGGTGACACGGTGACAGAACGCGGGGGGGGTGACACGGTGACAGAACGCGGGGGGGGTGACAGAACGCGGGGGGGGGGGTGACACTGTGACAGAACGCGGGGGGGGGTGACAGTGACAGAACGCGGGGGGGGGGGTGACAGTGAGAACGCGGGGGGGTGACAGAAAGCGGGGGGTGACAGTGACAGAAAGCGGGGGGTGACAGTGACAGAACGCGGGGGGGTGACAGTGACAGAACGCGGGGGGTGACACAGTGACAGAACGCGGGGGGTGACACAGTGACAGAACGCGGGGGGTGACACAGTGACAGAACGCGGGGGGTGACACAGTGACAGAACGCGGGGGGTGACACAGTGACAGAACGCGGGGGGTGACACAGTGACAGAACGCGGGGGGCGACACAGTGACAGAACGCGGGGGGCGACACAGTGACAGAACACGGGGGCGACACAGTGACAGAACACGGGGGCGACACAGTGACAGAACACGGGGGCGACACAGTGACAGAACACGGGGGCGACACAGTGACAGAACACGGGAGGTGACACAGTGACAGAACACGGGAGGTGACACGGTAACAACACGGCGGGGTGACTTAGTGACAGAACACGGGGGGGTGACACGGTGACAGAACACGGGGGGGGTGACACGGTGACAGAACACGGGGGGGGTGACACGGTGACAGAACACGGGGGGGGTGACACGGTGACAGAACACGGGGGGGGGGTGACACGGTGACAGAACACGGGGGGGGGTGACACGGTGACAGAACACGGGGGGGGTGACACGGTGACAGAACACGGGGGGGTGACACGGTGACAGAACACGGGGGGGGTGACACAGTGACAGAACACGGGGGGGGTGACACAGTGACAGAACACGGGGGGGTGACACGGTGACAGAACACGGGGGGGTGACAAAGTGACAGAACACGGGGGGGTGACAAAGTGACAGAACACGGGGGGGTGACAAAGTGACAGAACACGGGGGGGACACAGTGACAGAACACGGGGGGGGGGGACACAGTGACAGAACACGGGGGGGTGACAGTGACAGAACACGGGGGGGTGACAGTGACAGAACACGGGGGGGGGGGTGACAGTGACAGAACACGGGGGGTGACAGAACATGGGGGTGGGGTGACACCGTGACAGAACATGGGGGGGCTGACTCAGTGGCAGAACACGGGGGTGACACAGTAACAGAACGTGGGGGAGTGTCACGGTGACAGAACACGGGGGTGCCAGGACACGATGACAGAACACGGGAGGTGACACGGTAACAACACGGGGGGGTGACTTAGTGACAGAACATGGGGGGTGACATGGTGAAAGAATCCAGGGGAGGGGGGGGTTGGGGGGTGGTACAGCAGGCGTTAAAGATCTCCCCCCTAACCTAAATACAGTCTGACGCCACTGCCCGCACACACAAACATATACACACACACTCTCATATATATACACTCACACATACACAAATACACTTTCTTTCCCTCACTTTTTCCATTAACTTACTGATCTTTGTCTGGCTGGCAGTGGCAGGAAGGATGGATCTGTAGCAGTGACTTATGTCCCATGTAGCTCCGCCCCCTCGTCTCCACCTAGCTCCACCCCCTTTTCGTCTGATCGCTGCCTTTGTCAATGGGGACTCTGGAGGCGGGAGGAGGAGGATGAGTGTTTCAGGCGCCGTGCAGCAGCAGCAGGGGAGACAGGCGCCGGCCGCTTGGAGTACTGCAGAGCAATGACAAGCAGCTCAGTCAGTCGGGCCGCTTGTCATTACATGCTGGTGGGAAGCAGTGGGCCGGTCAGGATCGGTTTGCGGGCCGTATTTTGCCCACCCCTATTCTATACGGTCCTGCTATCCTTTGCACGGGCCACACTAGAAAGCTATATCTGTCGAGTGATGAAAGATATCTGTAGCGGGTCGCCGGGTGTGCCAACACTGACATCACACCTGGGCAGGCGAATTTAAATGCTTGCGTAGTTGTGATGTCTGGCCTGACACATCAAGAGGCCGATTGGTAAGTGTGTATAGCTTACATAAGTGGCCTCTCGGCCAGCACGATGGAGAAGATATCTTTTACGTGTGTACCCAGCCTTTGTTCACACTTTTTGGGGACTAGGATGGCACTTCAAAGCAGAGAAGTTGCGCAACCATGCCACAAGTCTGTCAAATCACCATATCTATTTGAATCTCTCATTTCACGGGTGGCGCATTGCTGGGTGTGTGCTTTTGCAAACTCACAACTAACTGAATTGACACGCAAGTGTGTTTGAGTGATGAGACATAAAAACAAAAATGTATATAGACAAACAATTTCTTGCACAGTCCCAAAATGGATCAGCATCTGCTTGGGACCAGGAATATGGGATGTCCATGTTAACAACTGGAGCAGTTGATTGGCCAATGACCAGGATCTTTCATGTGATCTGGTTGATCAGCAATAGTGTTGCCCAATTGGATCTGTCCACATATAAAAAGAAACCAATCATACTGAAGCTTTTGCAAGTGGTCTAAATAATTCCTAAATTAGCAATCAGGATGTCCCACAATGCATTGGACATACCCTGATACATTGTTTTGTTGCCGATTACCTTGTTTCCATATTTTGTGTGCAGTCCAGCTGTCTCTGAACGTGGAATAAAAAGGTGTACATATACACACACAGGTGGAGTGACAAAGACTGAAGTTTTTCTATTTAAGAATGTATTGGAGTGTGAAATTATCTTTCATAGTTAAAAAACAATATTTCAGACAAGAGATCACAGGACAGGAGAGGTGTACTTTGCAGGCATGCCTCAACATGTCACTGTATGAATAGTACAGCCCCAGGAATTCCACACGAGGATGACTGCACCCCTCTCTGTTTTATTTGGAATAGATCAGACATATTCTATTCACATTGTTTTTTGTTTTGTTTTTTTAATGCTTAGCGAAAGTAAAGAGAGAAAAGGAAGCACTGTAAAGCCGACGATGAAACAGCTTGCTATTATAAATACATAGGTCCTCCATGTAATATCCTGACGTCAGCCACAAAAAGCACCAAACTGTTGTTTAAATGGCCATTAACACCTACTGCAGCTGCTTTTTCATAAACACGCGATAAGTGCAAAAAAAAAGGGGAATTTGTAAACACTGGTGTTGACATTTGTAGAAGGTGATAATCTATAGTCGTTAGAGTGCAATAATGTAAATGTTAACGTAACCTTTAATGCTAAGAAACCCATCATATTTACAGACACTGGGGCAGATGTATTAACCTGGAGAAGGCATAATGAAGTGATAAAGCAGTGATAAGTGCAAGGTGATAACGCACCAGCCAATGAGCACCTAACTGTTAATTTACATATTGTAGCTGATTGGCTGGTGCATTTGTCACCTTGGATTTATCACTTCCTTATGCCTTCTCCAGGTTAATACATCTGCCCCACTGTCTTTAATTTCCATGGATAACCTAAATATTTTCAATATGTCCCCATTTATCAGTATTGAACAAACCTCATAATACAATCTCTCTTATACCCCTTTCACACCGCACAAATAACCCAGTATCACCCCGGTATATTGCCAGGTCGAGACGGGTCGCTGTGCGGTGTGAAAAAGCCACTCCAGAAACCCCCAATCGATTGACCCGGTAATTCAACCCAGGAATAACCCTTCTTTAGGTGCAGTGTGAACGGGTTTCCCGGATCGATGCGACCCAGGACCCGTTCACAGCATAGGGAGAGGCGGTGCGGAGATGATCTCATCTCACAGCGCCGCCTCCACACCCTTTTCCGATAGAGCCCCCGATGGCAACCAGACCTGGCTTATTGCCGGGTTAGGAAGCCAGTAGAAAGGGTCCCATGCCGGGTCGCACGTGGGAAAGACCAGTTTCCAATTCCCGAGTGCGAATCGGCATTTGCAATATGAAAGCGGTATTATTCTGCATGTCTGGCACAACTCTTCCCGGGTGTGGTATGGAAGGTAGAGGGTAACTAGGTCGACAGGGTCTCTAGATCGACAGGGTCTAGGTCGACAGGTCAAAAGTTCGACATTAGTTTTTTAAAGTTTTTTCTGTTTTCTCCGTACAGTGACCGGGAACCCCAATTAGTGCACCGTGTCCGCTCGCCATGCTTCAGGCAGGTTACTATTCCCAATCGTAGTCCACGTGGATCGTTAAGTGTGAAAAAGATCAAAAAAAGAAAAACTCATGTCGACCTAGAACATGTCAACCTATAGATCCTGTCGACCTATATACCCTGTCGACCTAGATGCTGTCGACCAATAGTGGTCGACCTAGTTACTGTCGACATAGAGACCAGATCCCCTCTTTCCATCAGAGTACTGGCACTGAAATAAAGCGTGCTACAAATCAATTTAATTGAACAGAATATTTCTAGGGAACTTAGGGGGGAATTCAATTGAGAGCACGGTTTTGCTATTAAAGTAAAAGAAAATGAGTAGTGCATCAGCGGGCATGAACAACTGATATGTCTGTAAGTTATGTTGTTCACAGACATAACAGGTTGGCCAGACGGCACAGCCAATGCCAACATATCTTGTCTAGCTGTGTGTATGGGTGACCCGTACAATGACTGCAGGGACTAACATCCCAGATTGGTCCACCTCGTTGTGATGTCAAGAGAGACAAATCGACCGGCCGCTATATCGACAGATCAGTCACATAGTGTATACACAGCCTTAGGAGCTGGCTGGTTGGTACTTTAGCTCTCTCCACTATACCTCTCTCCAAGCTTTCATGAATCTCCCTCTATGTCTCACTTAGTGTTTCCTCAACAGCAATATGGAGGCAGATGTACTAAACCTTGGAGAGTGATACAGTGGAAAGAGATAAAGTAAAAGGCCAATCAGCTGACAGGAGCTGATTGGCTGGTACTTTATCCCTCTCCACTGCTTAGTACATCTGCCCCTCATCACATTATAAAAAGTACATCAAATCCAAGAGTTTTTTTACACTAGAACCCTCCAAATTCTATATTCACTTGTTCAATGCTAAGGACATTTCTTTTCATTTTCTTTATCTTGCTATGTTATTGTAACTCTATAGGTGCATAAAGACTTGCCAAGAAAGTAAACATCGCTCATTTTCCCCCTTCCTGAGCGACGTTGTTTACTTTCTCGGCAAGTGTGTATGCCAGCAACGACATATGCGCGGCCCTGTGGGTCGTTAACGACCCTCGTCGGCCGTGCATGCAGCTCAATTTGTCCAAGAGCAGCATGCACGGCCCGGCCGCAGTCTGACGTCACTGAGCAATATGGTCGTCGTATGCCCTGCCGCCAATTGCCCTGGCCCGGGAGGGGAAACACTAGGCAATGTCGCTCATACAGCACGTCGCCTAGTGTGTACCCATCTTATTAGATGGCATATTATAATACAAATTAAGAGATTATTTTTTTATTTTAACAAACACATGTATGTCAATTGAGGGCTTCCAAATATTATTATTTGGTCTTTCCTTGTATATACATTCCTCTTAATACTCAGGAGTATACCCCTGATTACGATGCCTAATGCTACATGTAACGTAGGGATTTGTCATATATTCCTGTCCAGATAATGTTCATTTTTAAATTTCACTTACTGTGGGAATACACTAGAGCGACGGCCAATCGTCCCGATGGTTGGTCCAAATTCCCTTCGGCCTGGACCATACGAGATTGGCCGTACTCACTACATGATGCAAAGAACGACAGAACGATACCTCGCTCCAACCTTCATTACACTATGTGGGCACTCACATAATAATGTCTGATTGGCCGTGCAACATGGCTGACCAGAAGATTTCACAAGCAACCCACAGAAGCATGCATTTGTGCGTACACACTAGATGATGCAGAGGATTTATAATTCCAATACTGCAAATCGTCACAATATCATTCTAATACAATGGTTCCCAAACTGGATGCCGTGGTAATTGCAGGGTTGCCCTGGATTGGTGGTCCAGGACCAACTCAAAAGGCGGAATTCAATTGTTTTTCCGCAGCAGTCACTAGATGGCACCCAAACAGAGCTATTCAATTGTAGCTTGGTTTGGGCACATTGGCTGCCAGTGCCTGCATTTCAGCTCGCTCAACATAGGGGTAGCGAGGGGAAATGCGCAAAGTGACCCATTTGGGTGACCACACAGGACTTTTTTGCATCGCACCCATTAGCTTTATGTGGCTAAACCAGATGCTATGAGAGCGCTATGTGTGATAAGAAAAGATCAATTGAATATCGACCTGCGTTCTCCCGTCATTTTATACGGGAGATTGGGCGCTATATAACACTTGAATTCCGCCTAAATTATTTATGGTCAATGGGCACAATTTAATTCTAAAGGTGGGTACACACTAGGCGATGTGCTCTATGAGCGATTTCGCCTAGTGTGTTCCCTTCCCAACCAGGGTGGCCGGTGTGCATACACATTGAGCGATATGCAAACGATATCGCTGAGTGAGGTCACACCGCGGCTGGCCTGTGCATGCAGTTTTTGGACAACAGTCCAAATTGAGGTGCATGCACAACCGACAGCAAGGGTTGTTAACGAACCGCAGGGCTGTGCATCACTCGGTGGCATACACACTTAGCGATAAAGTAAACAACGTCGCTCAGGAAGGGTCAAAATGAATTTGCTCCGGGGCTATTCAATACAGCACCCTGTGACACCCGACGACGGGATTTCTTCTCGCACCCCCAAATGGGTGTGAGCGGAAATCCGACAAAAGTGCCGGGGCGATGTTGATTTCTGCCCTTAGCGCAGGAGAAACAGCACCGCGCCAGGCACTTAAGTCGGAGAATGCCGGTTCTCAAGACAAAACACAGTGTTTAGTCCCTGTATTGAATAGACCCGGGAGCTAATTCCCGGCGCTATTCAACTCTTTAGAATTGAATTGTGCCCACTGTAATAGGCAAAACCAGTGCATGTGGCTTCTAGCCATAAAATATGATGCAAACCTTGTCCCTCACCACATAACTGAACCTAAGGACGACATATAAGCACAACTTATTAAATTTAATATTTTTTTCTGAATTTCTCTGTAACAAACTGTTGACCTAGCAGCGCTGTGAATTTTTTTTCACATTTTTTTTTATACTCTAGGGAACAGGGATTCAAAAAAGTTTGGTAAGCACGGCTCTAGCGTGTGCCGACTCTTATGATTTCCAGTTTTTGGTGCAATGTAACTTTAATGTAGTTAATATTATGTATACATTAACCTTTTTTATTACTGATATTTTCTGGTTGATACAAAAACACAGTAACTGTCTCCTGCATATATTTTTTTTATCTAGCACAACTGTAAAACAGGAAATACACAAAATGTCATTTCTGCTTTGTATTTTTTCTATATATGGGCAATGTAAAGCTTGTATTTCCTTTCACAAACCTCTGTGAATCGTTCCTGGGGCAAAGTGTGAGAATGAAATCCTAAATTAGACTAAAACCAGAGACAAGAGACAGGTTTTACAAGCACAATGCCGAGTCACATGATCTTCCTCACTTTGCAAACCATGTTAATACATATTACACCAAACAGAAGTGTCTGTAAGTACGCAGCATTGTAACCAAAGGTGTTTGTCACCAGTTAATATTGAAGACTTTCACACAAGGATACTGTCTGAGCTTTACAACTATTGTGGTCTAGATATGTTAACACGGTCTCCAGCTTGTGGTGCCAGTCATGGTGACCTAGGTGTATTTATGTCACTGAGCCTCCTCTATTCTCACTACAGCACATGCTTAGGATCACCACACTGAAAGGCTTCACAAAGCATGAATGACTGGGGTGTGCTGGCCCAGGGATCAATGATCCTTAAATCACCATGTGCTTTTCAAGTAGCAGGGATGTGGTCAACTCACCCTGACCTCAACGCTCATAAAGGCCAGTCAACCATCTAGCATGAACAAGCCCTAAAACTTTTTCTCCAGTTATTTACAACTTTTCCCTCCCAGTAATCATCTCTACACCACAAAGGACACTTGACTTTTATTGAAACTTATTCAGCAAACCCCAGAACATCAATAAATATTTCACTATTTAGTCTAATGGTTAGCTCCATGCCAATTACAGCAAGGGACTCTTACCACCCTGATTGGCTGTTAGAACATTTACACTGATGAGACGCAACTGGTTAATTAACTATGATTGGCCAAAGTTACATAGAGGGCCTGTAGGTTTAATTTAACAGCTAGCTTACACTTACAACAATTCTAGGGGGTCGATTCAATTCAGCGACAGTTGAATAGCGCAGAGGGTTAGCTCCCGGCGCTATTCAATACAACAACAAATGACACAAATTGTTGGGAATTCTCCTCTCACCCCCGGGGGATGAGAGAGAAAATCCGACAAAAGTGCTGTCGCGAGGCTAATTCTGTCGGGAATCAGCATCGCAGCGGGGATTTAAGTCAGAGATTGCCCGTTCTCCTGACAATTCAACCTGTTAAGTCCGTGAGAACGGGCCTTCGCCGACTTAACTTGAGCTGAATTGAATAACAGATTTTTGTTTTATATTATTTCTTAAAATGTTAGTAAATGTGTGTTTTAGACCTGGAAACACAACATCGATTTAGATCGATTTCAAATTGATTAAAAAAAAAAGAAAAAAAAAAAAAAAAAAAAAAAAGGAAAAGAAATATCGTCCTTTAGTAAATTTACCCCTTAAGGTGCAAACACATTAGGCGTTTTTGGCCAACGTTTATACACAGCAATGACAGCTGACATCGCTGGGCTGAAAATCACTTTTCCCCCCTGCCCAGCATTGTCAGCAGGGCTGAACGGCTTTCCATAGCAGGACGCTATGGAAAGCCGTTCACCCCGCCGTTCATCTACTGGTAATACCAGCAGATGAACGGCGACCGCCGGCAATGAAGCGGGAGCGCGCAACAGCGCTCATTGCCGGGACATACACACTGGGCGGATTTGAGCTGAAAGCAGCTCAAAACACCAAAAGTGACCTGCTTTCAGCTCAAAATCGTCGTGTGTATAGGCCTTTAGTGACAGAAAGCCAGAGATGCATTGTTAAATTATCTCCGATATCTTTCTGATACGTAAAAAATGTAAGCTTATGATGTGTTAAGAATAAGATCACCACTAACCTTCATGAAAAACTTTTCCAGTTTAAAGAGCCACTGTGAATAACCTCCCTTCATTAAAAACTACCCACTACAGTAGCATTGCCTTTCCTGTGACCATCATCAACTCCTGGGAAGGTCTGCAGCTGGTAATCATCATCTAAAACAAGGTTCAAAGCAAACTCACTCAGACTTAGGGGGACATTTACTAAGCAGTGATAAAAGTGGAGAAGTTGCCCATGGCAATCAATCAGCATTGACGTAACATTTATAATTTGCATACTATAAACATATACAGAGCAGCTGATTGGCTCACTGGCTCACTTCTCCACTTTTATCACTGCTTAGTACATGTCCCCCTAAGTGTAGGGCCACACATAGCGGCCAAATGGGTCCCAGAAGGAGAGTGCACATGGGCGCCTATGCAGGCGCCCACACATGTGCAGCAGTCCCACTGCATCCAACCGCAGCATGCTGCAGTTGGGCCGAACGGCAGGACAACGGTATTTCAGTGTGAACACATACAATTCAATGTACAGTATGTGTTCAAACAGTGCGGCTGTGCACTATGTTCTATGAAATCCCGTGTGTTACTGACCAGATCCTGTTCTGCGGCATCCCACAGAACAGGATCCGTGTGAACACAAAAAAACCCTCCCGGCCAAGAACGGGACCCGCTTGGCAGCTATGTGTGGCCCTAGCCTTATCTGTCATACAGTATTTACTCACAGCTGTGGCAACCACTTGTGGTCAGAGCAAATATTCTTTAAAATTAAACTAGGTACACGTTATGCAATTCTGTTGATTGGGCCAACTTTTCTGCCACTGGAAGTTCCCGATGCCTACACTACACATTAAAAAAAAACAATTATTTAAAAAAAAAAAAAATTGCTTTAAGTACTAAAAAAACGAAAAACCTAGGCGCTAATTTTAAGGAAAATTTTATATATGTGTATATATACACATGCAAATATGCACATGTACATCCAAATTGGTCGTACCTCTGTATCTCCCGTTCGCTGCTGCAAACAAACTTCTGTACGTTTGTATATAAATATAAGAAAAAGAAAATACAGCTGCGCCCGGGATTAACAGAGCATATGGTAAACCATAATTAATCAATTAATTGCACATGCGAATACAGATCACCGAGTGTCAAATCAATCAAGCCCAATCAATAATGCACATAAATGTTTTAATATAACAAAAATAAAATTATATTTAAAAATATACTGTGCACAGTATCTAATTAATATTGCTTTAAAAAAGCCAAAGGAGAGAACATATAAGACATAAATCATACAAGTGTATCCAATTGTGAACACAATACTGTGGCATAAATGTATCTCAGACCTGTCTCAATTGAGAAATGTGGTCATTGAGAAACACTGTTACGCAATTGATTTTTAAATAATGACTATGAAATCAGTTTGAAGTCCACAATAATGTATGGTGATAAATAAATTCGGACAGATATCTCAGTTCATCAAGTCCATATGGTATATAACTAATGTTATGATATGTACTGTTCATAAAACGAGGCCAGCGCAGTCTGGCGGTCACTATCAGCACCTTTCCTTCCGTTATTCAACCAAGGACCAGCGGTCTCAATATTACCAATCAATCAGCAGCCACATGAGGTGTGCTTAATCCGAACATCGGTTCCTATTTTTCACTACTTATCAGGTAATATTACGGTGGGACGCCACACGTACCTGTTTTAGAGAACAAGCATCTCATATTATAGTTCCGTTTTATGAACAGTACATATCATAACATTAGTTATATACCATATGGACTTGATGAACTGAGATATCTGTCCGAATTTATTTATCACCATACATTATTGTGGACTTCAAACTGATTTCATAGTCATTATTTAAAAATCAATTGCGTAACAGTGTTTCTCAATGACCACATTTCTCAATTGAGACAGGTCTGAGATACATTTATGCCACAGTATTGTGTTCACAATTGGATACACTTGTATGATTTATGTCTTATATGTTCTCTCCTTTGGCTTTTTTAAAGCAATATTAATTAGATACTGTGCACAGTATATTTTTAAATATAATTTTATTTTTGTTATATTAAAACATTTATGTGCATTATTGATTGGGCTTGATTGATTTGACACTCGGTGATCTGTATTCGCATGTGCAATTAACTGATTAATTATGGTTTACCATATGCTCTGTTAATCCCGGGCGCAGCTGTATTTTCTTTTTCTTTTTCTTGCTTTAAGTACTGTATGCGATTCTCTGTCACACAACATTGAACTTATGTTCATAAGTTCACTTATGTTCACATGTCCACTAACTTGGAGGATGAGGTAATCAAGATAAACCAAAGGAAATATGGTCAGATTAGCAAGAATACCCGCACTCTGCATCATATTGGGACCTTTTGGACGATATTTTCCGTCAAGGACACCAATTGGATAATCGGAAGCACACGTTTCTGGCCCATTTTTTGGACAGTTAAATCAGTGTTTGGCTAAAACACTCAAGCATACACACCATACAATAAACCAAGCCAAGCACCTGATTATCGGTCCAATAAATATATAGGGTGGGTTATACAGATGGAGCCATGCTCATCTAGGCTTCTCTGCTGCATCTATGTGCACCAAGGTTTATTAGCATAAGCCTTTCATCCATTGTTCTCAGCTGCAATACAATACAGAGAACAATACAGCAGGGGATTAAGAACAACTGCCCTGGCTCAGTTAATCCTATTAAAGGCATAGATGAAGAGGGCTTCATCTGTACTAAGCATTTGCGGAACATGCTGCCACACATCGAATGGATACTAATCGCATCAATCATATGGGATTAGTATCACAAAGGACAGCTCTTCTGATAAGTGCTGCCCTTTGCGATGCCGGCACTTCCGGATTTCAGCCCTGGAAGTCCCTCTGTGCATGTGCAGAGGACCCCAGCAGCCACGGGGGTTGATGGAAGAATCCAATTGGATCCCTCTCATGAAGAATGTGATAAGAAGCCAATAGGCTTCTATAGCGTAATGCCAGCTACCTACTGCATCAAAGCACTGGGGTCCTGGGCTTAGTACATATGGGAAATGCAGACAAAAGACCCTATTCAGGTTGAGTAGCAAAATCTTCTACTCAGTACGATCGCATGCTGGGGGCCACTCAGCATACCATGTCCCGCCCAGCATTGCTATCACATCGCTGACCTGAGGTTGTGGATACCCCCATGCATATGCAACATGGCAATGGTACGGCGCCCCCATCGCAGCCGTCGCTGTCAATCATTATCCAATTGCATCCTTCAGGGATGACTCCTCACACATGCGCACTGCCGTCGCCACTCAGGTACCCATCTGCGTTCACGCAGCATTAGCGACGGCTACTGAATGAGGGCCAAAGTTCGGAAATGGGCTTTTAGCCACATTTTCCATTTAGTACATCCCATTAATTCGCCCATACTGAATGTTTCGGCACAAAGTGGCCGCCTCCACTGTTTACAAGCAACAGATTCACATTATGCATTTATTGAACTTTTAAAGCAGTCTCATTGAAAGAATATAATGGTAATAACCTTTCCCCAGGAATATAGGGCCTAACACAATGGGGTCGATTCAATTCAGCGACAGTTGAATAGCGCCAGGAGTTAGCTCCCATCGCTATTCAATTCAGCTCAAGTTAAGTCGGAGAAGGCCCGTTCTCACGGACTTAACAGTTTGAATTGTCGGGAGAACGGGCATTCTCCGACTTAACTCCCCGCCGCGATGCCGATTCCCGACAGAATCAGCCTCGCGCCGGCCGCACTTTTGTCGGATTTCCTCTCTCATCCCCTGGGGGTGAGAGAAGAATTCCCGACAATTGGTGTCACTTGTCGCTGTATTGAATAGCGGCGGGAGCTAACTCCCAGCGCTATTCAACTGTCGCTGAATTGAATCGACCCCAATGATGGTTGAGAATAACTTTATTTTGCCTAAACCAACTGACATTTCATAAATCAAGCCATCATAGAGAAACTCAGTAAAGCTAATATAGAAATCTATCATAATACAGCAAACATGGGGGTCAATTCTATTCTCCGACAGTTGAATAGCGCCGGGAATTAGCTCCCGACGCTATTCAATTCAGCTCCAGTTAAGTGGGCGATGGCCCATTCTCGCCAACTAAACAGGTTGAATTGTCGGGAGAACGGGCATTCTCCGACTTAACTCCCCGGCGCGAGGCTGATTCCCGACAGAATCAGCATCGCGCCGGCCGTGCGGCAGCACTTTTGTCGGGTTTCTTCTCTCATCCCCCGAGGATGAGAGAAGAATTCCCGACAATTGAGGGTCACTCGTCGCTGTATTGAATAGCGCCGGGAGCAAACTCCCGGCGCTATTCGACTGTAGAGAATAGAATTGACCCCATGGAAATAAGAGGACCTCCAACAGGAAGTGACATGTTAGCCAATTAATCCTGTTTTGTTAGATGACTTTTTTATTTTTATTTTTTCTGGAATATTCAAAAAGTAACAATGTAGTACAGTAAATACGGGGGTATCAAATATACATGAAGGGTTGTAGAACTTTGTCAAACGGCACCATCTAAAGAATCAAATAAATGTACAGAATAACACAACAAACAACAACAACAACAACAAAAATCCTACTGCTAACTGCTCTTGTTCCTATAGGCAGCAGCCACATCACCACCCAATGCTACTGTAAAATCAACATGTGTAACACGGTGTACATTTAGTCATACTATAAGCCAAACATGATGCAAAGACAGACTGGACCTTCCGATGCCATCAATTCCATACATGTAATTGGAAACAAAGAGGATTATGGCCTTTAATGCAACAACATAATATCGCAGCCACAAAGCAAAAATCACAAAAACATCCACTATAACAGAAAAGTTAAATCAGTAACGTGTGGAACAACTTGAAGAAAAAGTCTCATTTATAAATTAACAGGAGAGCATGATAATTATGTTTTGGAAGTAAGGAGATCAGCCGAGGCAGTTTCACTAGATACTAGGCAGCCCCTAGCAGTTGCTCAGTTAACATGAAGTTAAAGAGTTTTGCAGCTGCTATTTCCATTCAGACAGATTAGATTCATATCCCACATGTAGGAATCAGCCCCAAAAGCTGCCCGAGCAACATCACTGTGCTCCCACCCACCCCATAACCTGTCATGGACCATCAGCTGCAAAGTACATGTCCTACAAGAGGAATAAAAACAGAAGTATGTGGCTGGTGTGGAGCCTGCAACACCATTTATGAGCTACAACCAGCCTCAATATGCTCAAAAGATAATAATGCACTTATGTCAGGGACATTAATCCAAGTAAAAAAAAACCCACTATTTTACAATATATACTCAAATATTATTTCTTTAATAGCATATACTGACATTACGTGCTTATATCTAATTAAAACACACAAATGCACACTATATACCTTTTCTGTACAGCACTGTGTTAATATTGATGATGTTTAGTAAAATATTAGCTAAACAATGCAGAAACTTCATGATGAAGCACACACTTCAACTCAGCAAAGTTCAATCACTAACAATACTAAAGTACAAGCGGAGTATAATGAGGCCGTTGGGAGTCTGGCTTACAGCACACGGACTACAGTGAGTGCATGAAGCACAGCCGCGGCGAGGAGCCCGGGATCACCCCCAGCAATGTATAGAATACATAAGGCCCCCTGGGCAGCCCGCAGGGATAACAGTGCTGCTTGATCACACTGGGGCTCTTCAGACACACAGCCAGCTGCTCCCTCCTGTAACCTGTGAGCAACACCCCCCCGTGCCCTTTCTTACCTGTCAGCCATTTTTATATGTCTCCCCCCTCACATGGTCCGGTGGAAGAGCCTAAAAGTAAATTAAAAGTCCTGGTAGACCTGTTGATTGCTTAGATTCTGTAGTATCTGTCGCGATCCCCAAGCAGTGATATGACAAAAGTAAGAGATAGATCCCCTCCTTCCCTGTGTGTGTGTGAGCCAGGCTCTCCCTTCCCAGGCAGGATGTGTAATCTGATTCCACTCCCAGTATATCCTCCCCCATCTACTGGTTTGTAGAGCTGGGACATGCATTTACATTGCACAAAGGAGAGGGGGTGTTAACCCATGTCATGCCTCTGCTGATCAGCCCAAGGTAGCTTTTCCAGCAACAGAGGGGTTAAGGGAAATTCCCTTTTAGAAAATCCCATACTAACGTCATTTGTCACCGATTCCCTCTTTAGAAGTTTCTCTTTCACGTAAAACTAATATTTCATTGTGGTATGATATACCTATAATCATTAACCATGTTGGTTTGTTTGTACTGCATTATTAATGTATAAAAGCATATGATTCTGTAATACACAAAATTAACATGACCACACAGTCTGCTCTGATTTATGATGACACATGGAAAACATTTACTGTCACTTGTCTTCCCCATTTCAAAGAGATTCTATTTACAAAGTAGCACTGGCCATAAATGGCCTCCAGAACGTTTGGGCAAAGGCATTACGTTAATTTGTGTTTGCTCCCCATAGAATGGAAGTTTATAGGAAACTTGGCTATTATAGTAGATGGCCTTTTGGTTTAGACTAGGGGATAAATTTACTAAGGTGGGAGTTTTTTTAGAACTGGTGATGTTGCCCATAGCAACCAATCAGATTCTACTTAACATTTGTCTAGCTGCTTCTAGAAGATAATAGATACAATCTGATTGGTTGCTATGGGCAACATCACCAGTTCTAAAAAACTCCCACCTTAGTAAATTTACCCCTAGGTGTACACTGTGGGGCTTAAAGGCGCTCCCAGTAGTCGATGGCCCATCACCTAGTCCAGACCCATCAACATGACCCGCCCCACTAGGTACAAAATGCTCTGTTTCTGTACTTCCCTCTTAATTTATGATTGCCATCACCTGTGTTGTACTAGTTAAATGATAAGAAAGCTGTTTCTTCACAGGTGATGGCAATCATAAATTAAGAGGGAAGTCCAGAAACAGAGCATTTTGTACCTAGTGGGGCGGGTCATGTTGGAGGGTATGCTAGTCCTTTGACCAAGAGGCAGTGGCGTATCTGTAATGTGTGCACCCCATTTTTTTACTACTCACCTTTCCAGAGTCCCCCGCTAGTGACAGCATCTCTCCACAAGGAATCAGTATGTATTGACGGTGGTCGGGATCCCAGCAGTCAGGAGACTGACGCTGAAATCTCGGCGCTGAGCACAGCAAGTCCCCTCACGGGCACGCCACGCATCGGCCCCAGTGGCGACCTTTGGTAGCCGCACTATTATATTCCTCCTCTGGTGGTGGCGCGGACCACCACCCGAGTGGGAATTTGGGTCTGCGGTCGGGATTCAAACAGCCGTCATTTTCCCTGCTGTCAGGATTCCGGCGTTGGTGTCATGAATGCTGGGATCCCGACAGCCGGCAACTTGACTGCATCCCCATCACAAATCTCTGGGTAAATGGTGCAAATGTCTTTTTTTCCAGGGGTTTTGCACATGTGCAGTAAGGAAATCACTGGGGAAATGGCCGCTGCGCCATTTCCTTGAGATTTGCGCATGCACAATAGAGTCTGTGGCCCTCTAATGCTCAGACTCTATTTCGCTGCCGGGCGCCAACTACAAAGGAGGGGGCACACGGGCCCTGGTGCCGTCTGAGTCAGGGATGCCCGAACACACACTGGTGATGGACCACACATTTACACTTTGTACATCACTTTGTACTGAGTACTTCATTTTTCAGGTGACATCATTTTTCCTTTGCCCACACTTTTTATGTTTGGTGTGTGTGTGTGTTTTTGACTATAAAAATTATTAGAATAATACAAAGAAGATATTTTTAATATCTTCTTTGTATTTTTCATCTACTTTGTAAGTTCAAAACTCGACCCCGAGCCTTGCGGTGGAAGGAAGCATGAAGACTCTGTCCTCTAAGGCTCTGGGAGTCAGAGATATCAAGGGGGTCCCCCCTAGGTTCAGCACAGGGTGACCCTCATTGGGGCCTTTTGGTTCTGAGAAATTGGGGAGAAACAGGTCTTTTCACAATTTGGAGAGGGTCCAAAAACTCAAGCCCCCAGCACAGTTTTGTACGGCACTGGGTAATTGGAGCATGCACCTTAGATTAAAAAAAAAACAGTAATATCTACTTACTGTACTGCACTAATTTAATTTAGAGAAAGAGAGAGCTAAAGTACTAACCAATCAGTTCCTGTCATTTTTTTAATAAGCTGATTGGTTAATACTTTACCTTTCTCCAAGTTTTGATAAATCTCCTCCTATGAGGTGCAAGCAAAAATGAGCAAAGACTCTTACCTAGAGCAGCGGTTCTAAACCTCAGACAATGCTGCCGCCGCTGCCACACACAGGCTGCACTCCCGGCTCCCTCATCTACATGCAGATAGCCATAGAGCGCACATGGCTGGCTGGGAGCTTCCCGTCACCGACTGCCTCTCCCTGTCAACCTCTGTCTCTCGCTAGTCGCCCTCTGCCTCCCCTTTGCCACTCTTTCATCCTTGTCACCCACTGCCTCCCCCTGTCACCCTCTGGGTCTCCCTAGTCATCCTCTGCCATCCCCTGCCACCCTCTGCCATCCTCATCACCCACTGCCTCCCCCTGCCATTCTCTGCCTCCCCCTTACTCTGTGCCTCCCTCTGCCTATCCCTAGTCACCCACTGCCTATCCCTGGTCACCCTCTGCCTCCCTGCCAACCCCAAAAGCCTTCACAGGAGGTATAAAGTCAACTTTTGCAAGACTATATTAAAAAAACACATTGAGTACAGGGACTCAGAAAGGATCTTATCCCTGCGAGTGTGTAAGAAATTGCATTAGCAGTCACTTGACTTGTTTTGTGCCGGGAAAATGGCTGCACAACATTTTCCTGGTGATTTCTGCAGCACTGCTGCTACCGGCTGAGGACTCCAAAGCGGTAAGTATTGAAAAAATGGTTCAGGGTGTGCGGTGTAGGCCTCCCTCAACAGAAAATCGCAGCTAACTGAATAATTGGGAAACTGATGCATTTGTTGCCTCATAAGTATATTATACATTCTTTCTAAGCACTACTTTCATAGAGCATACATGAGTTAGGCAATTGTATTGCAGCAATTTGCTAACCATTACATTTCTGCTTTACAATGAGTCTTATGTTTTATTTTATATATTACATGTTCAGAGTTTGCAGTTCTTGTGATTCTGAATATGCTATAATAAAATGTGTCATTCTAGTGCGTTAAAATACATGGTAAATATTATTTCCGAATATAAAATAATGTAAACGCCATATAATGCAAAACGGTTTTCGGGGTTTGTTTTTTTTCTGTCAATATAACATTTGGTGATGGGCTACATAAGATGCATTATTCAGCTCCACCTAGTGTGTGATTCCTAATAATACAGTTGTGAATTCATTCATGATCAAAATAAGCAACCTACCAGGCTCATTTAGTTTTCAATATGAACAAACATTTGTCTGTTAGTTTATAACACTTTGCAAGTGAATTCAAAGTTGCATGTGCATGGGGTCTCCTATTGACTAGTGATTTAATTAGCTAACACTTATAGCCTTAAGCTAGACAACATACTGTACTTTGTCCTTCCTTTCTAGCAAAGGCAAAATACATCCAAAATAAAGCTTTGCTGGATATGTTTGAATTGCTCAACAACATGTAGCAATCAGACATTGGTCTTACAAATCACAATAAGGAACATCTCTAAATTACTTTGTGAGTAAAAATAGAACACATTTAAGTGTTGTTTTAAATTGTGTCAAAACAACACATCTTAACAGGAAATCACAAGACAAGTCTGAAAAAAGTTGCAGGCACATACAAAAGTCACAGATCTTTCTCATTTGGGGTCAATTACCAACGGGGATTTGACAGCTTTTATGGTAGTCACCTACTGCTGTGGCTACATTTTCTTCTTTACTGATCAGAGCAATGAATGTGTAACATCTACTATGAAAGGGACAAATCAAGTGATAAAATATATTGGTGCATAGCTGGTAAGGGAAGCAGTTTCCCTGCTGTAGGGATCCTGGCGGTCAGGATACCGACGTCGGAATCCCAACAGCCAAGGGAATCCCGGTGGTCGGCATGGGGTTTTTATTTTATTTTTGTGTCATTTACTCCCTAAAGTGACCATAAACCCGTTAGTGCACCGCATCCCCTCTGCGCTCGGCACAGGTTACTATTCCCAATTGTAGTCCACATGGATTGTACGGTATGAAAAAAGTCACACAAAAAAATGTAAAAAAGTCATGTTGACCTTCTTCTGCGTCAACCATTGCCATGTCAACTTTTCGACCATGTTGACATTTTGACCATATCAACCTAATGCCTGTCGACCATTAGTGGTCAACCTATTGACTGTCAACCTTATCCATGTCGACCTAGCATCCGGATAACCTGTGTTACACTGAAGGCACTGTAGGAAGTCAGACTGTGGGTCTCTGGGACTGAGTTTTTGTTGCCAGGAAGAAGCCAGGCCGGAGCCTGTGTTACTCTGCATGAAGGCATGAAGGAGAGTGTGAGACTTTGTGATTCCATGAATGAGACTGTATTTGCAGACTAGCTGCCCAAGGCTGTGTGTTATTTTCCGTTAATTTGTGTTGAATGCTGCCTGTAAAGCTTTATTATTTCATTTATTCACCGGAGAACCTGACTTTGGATCTTGATTTAGCATCTAGACACTGCACCATTACACCCCTCATATCCCAATATCATCACAATAGGTTCGGTATGCTTTACCGCTGTTCGGGATCCCGGCAGTCAGGAGACTGACGGTGGGATCCTGACAAGCGGAGTCAGGATTGAGATCACCAGCATTTCACCGGCTGTCAATAGCCTGAACGCCGGGATCCCGACAGCCGGGAAATTAACCGCATCCCATCACAATATATAAAAAACTATATATAGTTCTGCATACCTACCAACTGTCCCGTTTTCGTGGGACAGTCCTGTTTTTTGGGGCTGTCCCGCTGTCCCACCCGCAGGCAGATAGTGGGACAGTGGGCATGCCAGCAGCTCTCAGAGCTCTGGGCATGCCCCATCAGTGATGAAAGAGGGGGGGATGGATCACGATCATGGCATTCCCCCCCCCCTTTTCATAGGCCACGCCCCCTTTCTGGTTCGCTCCGTCCCTGATTTAACTGTACCACAACATGTCCACACACACACACACACACACACACACACACACACACACACACAGTGGCGGATTTAGGGGGGGGGCACCAAGGCACGTGCCCCCCCTGTCATTTTTAGTGCAGACTGACATGCGGACTAGCGTCCGCATGTCAGTCTGCGGTCTCGTTTCCTCCCCTGCTGTTAGGAGGGACACGGAGGGCACAGTGCACGCCTCTCCTGTGTCCCTCCTGGGTCTCCGGCGGCCGCTGGTCTCATAAAGGAAGTGCCGTTCGTGAGCACTTCCTTTATTACAGTGACCCGCGGCCGCCGGAGACACAGGAGGGACACAGGGAGGCGTGCACTGTGCTGTGCCCTCCGTGTCCCTCCTAACAGCAGGGGAGCGGGGGGAGCAGCGGCGGCGGCGGCGGCGGCGGAGGAAGGGGGGGGGGACGCACTGGGGGGAATATCTGGCACTGGGGGCATATTTGGCAGGGAGGGGGGGGGGAGAATATCTGGCACTGGGGACATATATGGCACTGGGGAGGGAATATCTGGCACTGGGGGCATATTTGGCACTGGGGGCATATATGGCACTGGGGGGGGGGAATATCTGGCACTGGGGGCATATGTGGCACTGGGGGCATATGTGGCACTGGGGGGGGAATATCTGGCACTGGGGCATATGTGGCACTGGGGGCATATATAGCACTGGGGGGGGCGATATCTGGCACTGGGGGCATATGTGGCACTGTCGGGGAATATCTGGCACTGGGGGTATATGTGTACCTGGCACATGGGGGGGGGGCTATATTTGGCACTGGGGGCATGTGAGTACCTGGCACCGTGGGGGAATATCTGGCACTGGGGACATATGTGGCACTGGGAGCACAGCCCTAGCAACAAGGACTACCTCCTAGCAACGAGCATGACACCCAGTGCATGAAACCCCTGGCAACGAGCATGACACCCAGTGCATGAAACCCCTGGCAACGAGCATGACACCCAGTGCATGAAACCCCTGGCAATGAGCATGACACCCTGAGCATGAAAACCCCTGGCACCGTGCATGGAACCAAGAGCATGAAACCCCTGGCAACGAGCAGGTATTTGAAAAGTAATTAGAAGCCTTACTGTAGGACTTAATGTGTAATGGGCATTACGGTGTGTGGCATAATGTATCACGGACATTGCGGTGTGTGTCATAATGTGTCACAGGCATTACGGTGTATGGTATACTATATCGCTGGCATTGTGATATGTGGTATAATGTCTCAGGGTCATTGCAGTGTGTGGCATAATGTATCACGGACATTGCGGTGTGTGTCATAATGTGTCAGGCATTACGGTGTGTGGTATACTATATCACGGGCATTGTGGTATGTGGTATAATGTCTCAGGGTCATTGCAGTGTGGCATAATATATAACGGGCATTGCGGTGTGTGGCATAGGGTATAACGGGCATTGCGGTATGTGTCACAGGCATTACGGTGTATGGTATACTATATCACGGGCATTGTGGTATAATGTCTCAAGGTCATTGCAGTGTGTGGCATAATGTGTCACAGACATTGTATGTGCTATAATGTATCAGGGGCAGTGCAGTGTGTAGCATAATGTATAACGGGCATTGCGATTCCTGTCATAATGTGTCACAGGCATTACGGTGTGTGGCATAATGTGTCTGGGGCATTACAGTGTGTGCATATTGTGTCATGTGCATTATTGTGTGTGGAATAATGTCTAAGGGCCATTGCAGTATGTGGAATAATGTATACTGGGCATTACTATAAGGAGGAAAAATGACAAATAATGTAAGGGGCATGAGTCAGGATTATTTTTCTTTGCTGTGGTGGCCAACGTCTGGGCGTGCAGGTTGCAAAACTGGGGTATAAGGTAGTCTTTTCCTGCAATACCACGCCCATTCCAACGAAGCCACGCCCATTCCAATGAAGCCACGCCCCTTATGGTGCCCCCCCCTGTAATTTTTTTCTGGATCCGCCCCTGCACACACACACACACACACACACACACACACACACACACACACACACACACACACACACACACACAATCCTCTATAATGCCCTCACTTGCTTTGCCATCAGTTCTTATTTCTGTATTACGATGTGTATTCCAAGTCATATTTTGTTTTCAAAGTAACACATTTTCAGCGCAGTGAGTAATATTATATACTATACAGCAGCCCATGGAACCCAAAGCAATAGAACAGACATGGGGGGTAATTCCGAGTTGATCGCAGCAACAAATTTGTTAGCAGTTGGGCAAAACCATGTGCACTGCAGGGGGGGGGGGGGGGGGGCAGATATAACATTTGCAGGAAGAGTTAGATTTGGGTGTGGTGTGTTCAATCTGCAATCTAAATTGCAGTATAAAAATAAAGCAGACAGTATTTACCCTGCACAGAAACAAAATAACCCACCCAAATCTAACTCTCTCTGCACTTGTTATATCTGCCTCCCCTGCAGTGCACATGGTTTTGCCCAACTGCTAACAAAATTCCTGCTGCGATCAACTCAGAATTACCCCCATGGAGTTTTACTTGCTCCCAGCTAAATTGTAATCACTCGCCATGGGTTACTTGACATAACATATTATTTTGTTCACTGTTGTGCTGCTCTGGGAGGAATAGGTACTGGGCTTCTGAGTAGTGAGCTCACCTGCTGTGTATATGGGAGGATGTCGTCAAGATGCTGGCTGTTGGGATCCTGGAAGTTGGAAGGCCGATACCGGAATCCTGACAGGATCAGGAGACCGACGCCGGCAGCACTGGGGTGAGGTTAGGTTTAGGCATAGGCACTAATGGGGGATGGTTAGGTTTAGGCCTCAGGGAAGAGGAGGTTAGGTAAAAAAAAAAAAAAAGAAAAAGAAAGTGAAAAACTCATGTAGAGCTTTCTCCATGTCGTAATTTTGTCCGTGTCGACCTAAGGTGTGTCGACCAATAGGTGTTGACCTAATTGGTGTCGACCTAATTGGTGTCGACCTAGAGTCCGGATACCCTGAATCTTCCTTTAGTGGAGGGGAAAACACAGGGGGCAGTGTTCTGTTCCCCATGATGCATGTACACACCTTCTGCTTCTGTACTAAACAGCCGCTGATACACATTTATTTGTTCAGATTCCCCAACTTTAAAAGTTGGGAGGTATGTGACATTCACATGTTTCTGTAATATGGATGAACTATAACTATTCAGCAGTATTATATAAAAATGTTTACTACAACTGTCTAGTACTGAAAAAAAAAGCATCTAGTGCAAGACTACAGTACTTCAAGCTTTTAAAGTGTTGCTTGTGTTTGATCTGTGAGAGAGTGAGATGGCTATAGAGTGTTGCTAGGCAGGAAATGTGGAATGGATCTCTTTAGGGCAGGGAAGAAGGCAGCTGTTATATTCTAGTGTTGCAGCAAGACAAAAGCAATAAGTGATGGGTCACACTCTGACAGAGTCTTCTGTCTGCCGAACTTGAAAAAAATCAAAGAGCTTTAGATCTAAAATCTGTAGACTTCCAAAGACATAATTATTACATTTTTCCATTTCTTAGTAGGACTTAACCACTTGGGATCCGTTCAATTTGCCAGCTGTCGGGATCCTGGCGGACAGGATGCCGGTGCCGGAATTCCGCCAGCCGGCAATGCCGCCAACCGGAATACCGACGCACAGGGGCTATTTCCACTCGTGGAAATAGAACCTGTCCGCACGGAGACTCATACTGCTCACCCCGCTGGAACATTCTGCTGGGCGGGATACTGCATACCCTCCAACTGTACCTTTTTTTATGGTCTGTACCTGCCAAATAGGGCTTTGTACCGATTTTTGACTCTCCAAATTAACATTGAAAGTATAGGAAAGGGGGCGTGGCCACACCCCCTTCCCTAATTTGTACCAGTTTTCATGTGTAAAATGTTGAAGGGGAATGATACTGCTGTTGGGATACTGACGAATATTTTTTTCCAAAATACACTCAGAAACTGTAATTATTTTTTTATGATTAAATAAGGTTAAGAACATTTATTTAAAGTATGTCAATAACAATTTTCTTAAAAAAAAACCCAAAACATTAAAAACATTCTTTAAAACATCGGTAAAAACATTGATGATCGGAACATCATGTCAATCGATTATCAGAACATTGCGGCCATCGCAACTTCAGTTTCCCATCATGTGATCCTCTTTGCAGCCTCTGGAGCTCCGCAGGGAAGGTGACGGGCTGCTTTTTTACCATGGCTGACCGAATAGCAGTGATCGGCAGCACGGCAGACACAGGGGGGAAGGAACTAGCAAGCAGAGGGAGCCTAGTGTGATTGCACCTGAAGCGACCATGCCAGGCAAGTGGTTAAAGGCTAAGGCTGCTTTTTAAACAAAGTACATTTTTTAAGACCCACAGGCCCAGTTTATGTAAATAACTAGCTGAATACCCGTGCTTCGCTACGTAATTTCAAGTATAATCACAAAGAGATGAAAAGCGGTGGTATTTAAGCAAATTTAGTGCAAAATATGTTTATTGAAAACAGCGAAAGACAATGACAATATCAAAACAGCCATCATGCAAACAAATGTGATGAAGAGTATTATCTCAAAGCATCTGTGGACGGAAACAACCCACCGACAAAACAGAAAACATCGTCCCTTCCTTACATTCCCAATCATCTGTGTATTTCAGCGTAGGTAAATATTTTACAAACTAAAATCCTCATGACCTCTAAGAACAAAATGCAACCAATTTGGTAGACAACTATATACATTGTGATTTACATGTGATTGTACATACCTGTTTGTCACTTTGCTCTATAATGCACAGTTAACATACAGCAGAACAACACCAGTAGGCACCTGCACTTTTAACTTGAACAAGTAAAAATAGGATTTTGGTACTTACCAGGTAAATCCTTTTCTTTGAATCCATAGGGGGCACTGGAGTACTCTTGGGGATATGGACGGGCTTCCGTAGGAACAGCACTGAATATTTAAATTTAGAACACTCCACCCCTCCATATCCCCCAGTACCTCTCAGTGTTTTTTACTGAGCCGAACAGGAACTATAGAGAGGTTGACAATGGAGTATTACATATAACATAACGGACAATAACGAAGTTGACACATAACGTTACTGACAACTAAACAGTTGACACCCTAACCAGCACTTGTAATTTGAACCAGTCGGTGAAAGTGTGTTACCATAAGATCCTCAGAACTCACCACAACTAGGTAAAACTGCTCTGGGTGGGCGTCCAGTGCCCCCTATGGATTCAAAGAAAAGGATTTACCTGGTAAGTACCAAAATCCTATTTTCTTTATCATCCACTAGGGGTCACTGGAGTACTCTTGGGACGTACCAAAGCTTCCCCCGTGGGCGGGAGAGCTGTTTGGCACTTGTAACACTAGGCGGCCAAAGCTAGATGCTGATGCCGCAAACGTATCAAACTTGTAAAAGCGCACAAACGTGTGCACTGAAGACCATGTAGCCGCACGGCAAAGCTGCGTCGTAGAAGCTCCCCGACCAGCTGCCCATGAAGTTCCCACAGAACGTGTGGAATGAGCGGTTACTGACGTAGGCGGTTGTAACCTAGCATGAAGGTAAGCCTGACGTATGGTCAGTTTTATCCATCTGGATAAGGTTTGTTTAGACGCTGGCCAACCCATCTTGGCAGCATCATAGAGAACAAACAACGTATCCGTCTTACGAACTGAAGACGTTCGGGATACATAAACGCGTAATACGCGTACCACATCCAGAGTTCCAGAATGTGCCGTCAACACAGGAACTACTATTGGTTGATTGATGTGAAAAGATGACACTACCTTTGGTAAGAAAGCGGGATTCGTCCGAAGTTCCGCTCTGTCATCATGAAACACCAAATACGGTGACTTGCATGACAAGGCACCCAAATCCGAAACACGCCTTGCTGAAGCTAAGGCTAGAAGAAAAATTGTTTTCCAAGTGAGAAACTTTATATCCACTTGTTGTAAGGGTTCAAAACATGCTGACTGTAAGAACTCTAAAACCAGATTCAAGTCCCATGGCGCTGTAGGTGGAATGAATGGAGGCTGTACTCTGAGGACACCTTGGAGAAAAGTGCGTATAGACGGCAATAGAGCCAATCGTCTTTGAAAGTAAATTGACAAAGCAGATACCTGCACTTTTAGTGTAGATAAACGCAGTCCTCCATCTAACCCTGTTTGTAGAAACAACAAAAGGCGGCATAACTTGAAAGATGATGTTGGAAATTTCCGAGCTTCACACCAACCTATATAGGCACGCCATATTCTGTAATAATGAGCTGCCGTAACCGGCTTCCTAGCTCGTAACATGGTTGGTATAACTGAATTTGGAATGCCCTCTCTTCTTAAGATGGCGGTCTCAACAGCCACCCCGTCAAACGGAGCCGCGCTAAATCGAGGTAAAGGAACGGACCCTGTTGTAACAGGTCTGGACGTAGTGGGAGCGCCCAAGGATCGTCTGCGAGTAGTCCTCGGAGATCCGAGAACCAAGCTCTCCGAGGCCAATGAGGCGCCACTAGTATGACTGTGACCGACTCTCTTTTGATCCGTTTTAGCACTAGAGGGAGCAACGGAAACGGTGGAAACAGATACACAAGACTGTACGGCCACGCGACAGTGAGAGCGTCCACCGCCACTGCCTTTGGATCTCTTGTTCTGGACACATACTGGAACGTTTGGTGATTGTGTCGAGACGCCATCAGGTCCACCTGAGGATAACCCCATAGCTGAACCAACATGTGAAACACTTCTGGATTTAATGCCCATTCGCCTGGATGAAAATCCCGACGACTGAGATAATCCGCTTCCCAGTTGTCCACTCCCGGAATGAACACGGCCGACAATATCACCTGGTGGCATTCCGCCCAATTGAGGATTCGAGCTACTTCCCGCATTGCCATGCGGCTTCTCGTTCCTCCTTGTTTGTTGATGTATGCGACCGCCGTCGCATTGTCTGACTGCACTTGGACAGGCTGAGAGCGAAGCATGTGCACTGCTTGTCGTAGCGCATTGTAAATTGCGCGGAGTTCCAGGACATTTATAGACAGCAATTTTTCGTGATCCGCCCAGAGACCCTGGAGGTGACAATTTTGAATTACCGCTCCCCAACCTCTGAGACTGGCGTCCGTAGTTAGAATTATCCAATTCCAGCCTCCGAACCGTTTTCCTGCGGTTAAATTGTGTTCCCTGAGCCACCAGAGCAGAGATACTCTTGCCCTTGGCGACAACCTCACCCTGTGGTGAATCTGCAGATGCGAGCCCGACCACTGGGCGAGCACATTAGTTGAAATGGACGAGAGTGAAATCTTCCGAACTGAAGCGCTTCGAAAGCTGCCACCATTGTGCCTAAGAGGCGAATGCACAAGTGTACCGACACTGTGCGTGGCTTGAGCACTAATTGTACTAGATGGCGTAGAATTTGTACTTTCTGCTGTGGTAGGTAAATTCTTTGATTGACCGTATCGAGAATCATACCTAGGAACTGAAGGCGTTGAGACGGAATTAGATGTGATTTCTTGAAGTTGACAATCCAACCGTGGTGAACCAGTACATCGTATGTTAGCAGCGCATGTTGGAGAAGTATCTGCTGAGACGGAGCTTTGATGAGCAGATCGTCTAAATACGGAACTATTGTCACTCCCAGGGATCTGAGATGAGCTATCATCACAGACATCACTTTGGTGAATACCCGAGGCGCTGATGACAGGCCAAACGGTAGAGCCTGAAACTGGTAATGGTTCTGGCGTATTGCAAACCGTAAGAATTTCTGATGAGGCTGCCAAATTGGAATGTGTAAGTACGCATCCTTGAGATCTAGCGCCATCATAAATTCCTTTGGCTCTAACCCCGCAATCACCGACCGCAGAGACTCCATTTTGAATCTGTAGTAAGTTACGTACTGATTGAGACCTTTTAAGTTCAATATTGGTCTGACTGAGCCATCCGGCTTTGGTACCACAAACAGACTTGAATAATAACCCTGACCCTGTTGGTGTACAGGGACCGGAATCAAAACTGCCGAATCCAGTAGGGACTGAATGGCAATTTGCAGAACAGTCCTCTTGTCGTCCGACAGAGGCAATCCTGTCTTGAAAAACCGCAGAGGCGGAAGACAGTCGAACTCTATTTTGTAACCTTTTAACACTAAATTGCGGATCCACCCATCCGCGGATGTGTGGAACCACGCCAAGTGGAACGTCTGAAGGCGTGCTCCCACAATCGGAGAACCGAGATGGGCTGGTAGCCCGTCATGCCACTGGCTTGTCGGTAACCTTAGCGTCCTGGCGAGTTGTGTTGGTTTGTTGGAAACCACGTCCTCGACCACGTCTAGCAGGCGTGGCTGTCGAAAGGGCTGAGGTCTAAAAGATTTGAACGAAGGTCCAGCATACCTTCTTCTTGATACCGGTGGAGGCAATGGTAAGAAAACAGACTTACCTCCCGTAGCCTCAGCAATCCATGCGTCCAATTCAGGACCAAACAGCTTCTTTCCATCGTAAGGCAACGCCTCTATACCTCGTTTGACCTCTGCCTCCGCATGATAAGCACGCAGCCAGAGTGCTCTTCGTGCCGTAAGTAGCGACGATGAAATACGAGAAGTGAGCTGACCGACGTCAGTAGACGCTGTACAGAGATACTCTACAGCTTCACTCATTTGATTTACAAGAAGTATTAGGTTTTCGTCATGTAAAGCAGACTTGAGTTCTGTAAGCCATATTATGAGCGCCTTAGTGACCCAAATGCCAACCAATCCAGGTCTCAGCATTACCCCTGCTGCTACATACATGGATTTTAGCATAGTTTCTATCTTGCGATCTGAAGGGTCTTTAAGCGTAGTAGCTGCTGGCACTGGTATGGTTAATTTCTTGGTAAGCTTGGACACTGAAGAATCAACTATTGGTGGATTCTCCCATGTACACGTTACCGAGTCTGGAAACGGGTAACTAGACTTAAATCTGCGAGGTATAGAAAACCGTTTATCTGGATTCTGTCGTGTTTCTACTAACATCTGATTAAGAAATTCCGACACAGGAAAACTTATTGGCGTTTTTCGTCGTTTCGTAAATACGACCTGATCATTTGTGAGAGGCTCCTCAGTTTCAGGAAACTTCAGAGACTGACGTACCGCTCTGATGAGATCATCAATGCCGGAACTGTTAAAATCCTCGCCATCTGACTCCACTTCGCCCTCCTCACCCTCATCTTGTTCCGTGAGGTCTGGCATGGAATCGTCAGAATGCAACATAGCAGAAACTGGAAAATCATAAGACATATGGAATTTATCCCGTTTACCCAAAATGGATTTGGACCTTACGCAAGGCTGAGACGCCTCCGGTAATTCTGGCGGTCTCACCCTAGACTCAGATCTTGCCGTTTCCCGCTCCTGACGAGCGTCGGTCAATTCTGATTGTAACCTATCTAGTACATTTACTAACATACCCCACGGAGGGTCCGGTGAGGACATTGGTTGTAAAACTGGAGCAGAAATGGTATTCTGAACCGAATCCACAAAACATACTGTACATGTGGTAGATCCATCCGGTAACACACTGTTACAGACTTTGCAATTATGCTTTTTAGTTTTTGCTGGTGCCTTACTCATTATGGCGACAGACAATACAATACACAAAAAACAGACACTTGCACGACTCAGTAAAATAGCAGTAAGGTGTCTCTGTATATATATTTGGCCAAGTGCAGTACATGTGGCCAGTACTATGAAATGTGATCCCAAATTCCCACTAACACCCCTGCGCCTCCGGTGGAGTAGAGATGTAGGACAGGAACGTTCTGGAATCACAGCAGGAAGACACAGGAAGCATGGTTAAAATGGCTGCCATGCTTATACATATAATCACAGTGCATTCCATACTGATCTTATAAACAGTCTCCCTGCCAGCATAAACATCATTATATTATATATAAATCTGTGGCAAACTATCAACAGCCTGTTGCTGCTGTCCCTTCTCCCCCCCCCCTCGCATCTGCTCTATAGCGTGCAGTGCGGCCGGGCATCGTGGAAGACTGGGAGAGCGTGTTAGCGCTATGACTACCTGGCCGCAGCCGATACAAGCGGCGGCCGGAGCATTGGGAGAAGCGGCGGCCGGACCAGACGTGGGGAGCAGATGTCTGTAAGAGAAGCGGCGGGCGGACCAGACGCGGGGAGCAGCTGTAAGAAGCGCCGGAGCTGAGACCCGGCGGCCAGAGCAGTTGTAGCGGCTACGTTACCCGGCGGCCGGAGCCGCTGCGGCGAGCGCAGTCAGCCGAAAACCAGCGCCTTCCCCACACGTTGGGGCGGCAGCGGAAGCTGACCGCCCCGTTCTCCCCCCTCACATACCTGCAATAGTTGTGGAAACGTCTGTGAAGAGGCTCCGACGGGGCTTCTTAGTAAGCGCCGGCCAGCCTGTGTACACAAGATCTGTGTGTGTGTGGCTGTGAGGGAGCTCTTTCAGAGAGGCCCGACACGCCCCTGCTGCTATCAGCAGCTGCACTATCCCTGACCCTGCCTTTTGGAAGGGGGAAAGGGATGTGTAAAATAGAAAAAAAATAAAATAAAAGAAAAAGAAAAAGAAAAATTCTCCAAAGTAATTGTGACCTGAGCCACATAGCTGTTACTACTTCGAGCACAGAAAAAACACTGAGAGGTACTCGGGGATATGGAGGGGTGGAGTGTTCTAAATTTAAATATTCAGTGCTGTTCCTACGGAAGCCCGTCCATATCCCCAAGAGTACTCCAGTGACCCCTAGTGGATGATAAAGAAACCTTACACTCTCAGCCTAGAAAACACTGATTTCATCTCAAACTAACTATGTTCCACAAATTGATTTTCTGCATTGCTCTTCATGGAGTATTCATAAAGGCCATTGCATCATTCAGTCTCCCAGCAACTCACCCCTCTGTACATGTTGCCCCCTCAATTCTACACTCCCCTCTTATTAGCACTCATGAGCTTTTTACTTCCCTATACTCATTGACAATAACATCTACAACCTCTCACCATAAAAAACTTTCACAAACCTCTGACACCCACATTTATCTCTCTCTTCTGCTTCTGATAGCTGGTGACATTTCACCAAATCCAGGACCCAGCCACTTGCATCACTCGCATTCACCTGATTCACAGCAACATAGAAATCCAGCTAACCTCATAAACATCACATGTCTTCCATCACCCTCCAGATCACTAAAATGTGCCTTATGGAATGCACGCTCTGTTTGTAACAAATTAACATCCATCCATGACCTCTTCATATCTAACAACATCAATCTGCTGGCTATAACAGAAACCTGGCTCACACAATCTGACACAGCCTCCCCTGCAGCACTGGCACATGGTGGTCTCCACTTTACACACACCTCCAGACCCGATAACCATAAAGGAGGAGGAGTTGGACTTTTACTTTCCCAATCTTTTGCATATACTGTTCTACCACAGGTTCCATCACTCACATTTACATCATTTGAAGTACATTCCATTAGGGTTTACTCTCCTTTCTCTCTGCGTGTTGCAGCTATCTACCGCCCACCTGGGCATCCAAAACAATTTTTGGAAGATTTTTCTGCCTGGCTCCCTCACTTCCTATCCTCTGACATCTCCACCATTATCATGGGTGATTTCAATATTGCTATTGATTGTCCAAAATCTGCTGCGCCTGCCTCCAAACTACTCTCTCTAACCTCCTCTCTTGGCCTCTCCCAATGGACTGACTCCTCTACTCATCAGGCGGGCCACTGCCTTGATCTAGTATTCACCAGACTATGCTCCATCGCTGAACTCACTAACACTCCTTTCCCCCTCTCAGATCACAACCTTATCACCTGCATGCTTTCCTCTGTTAATTCAAACCCTGTGTTGTGGAAGTTCTCCAATCTTCCTCAAACTCGCAATAATATTAACACAATTAATCTTCAAGAACTTTCCACTTCACTCCAACAACTGCTTTCACCTATTTCTGCATTCACCTCTCCTGAGATGGCTGTATCACACCTTAATGAGACTCTAGAACTAGCCCTTGATGAAGTGGCTCCAGCTACCCATCACACTCCACGTAGGCCTAGATGTCAACCATGGCACTCCAAATTAACAAGACAACTACAAAAACTCACATGAAAACTTGAACGTCAGTGGCGTAAATCTCGTATTTCAAGTGACTTCCTCACATATAAGACAGTCTACCATTCTTATAAAAATGCCCTGGACACTGCCAAACAAACATATTTCCAAACTCTTATCTCTGCTCAAGCCTCTAACCCCAAACGACTCTTTAATACATTTAAATCACTTCTGAATCCTCCCACACCTACCCCACCAGCCACTATCAAGGCACAGGATCTTGCTTCCTACTTCAAGGAGAAGATTGCTAAGATCCGAGATGAAATGGTATGCTCTTCGGCAGCCAGTGACCTGCTCCGTTCTTTACCTGAACCCTCTGGCACTCTTTCTTCATTTGATCCCACAAATGAAGATGAAGTATCATCACTCTTCTCATCCTGCTTCTCTACTACCTCTCCTCTTGATCCTTTACCCTCACAAATAAGTAAAGCTCTGTCTCTGGTGCTCATCCCTACCTTAACTAACATCTGTAATCTCTCTCTCTCTACTGGTATTTTTCCTTCACTCTTCAAGCATGCAGTGATTACTCCCATTTAAAAAAAAAACAAAATTCTGACCCTAATGCTCTCTCAAACTACCGCCCTATCTCTCAGCTCCCTTGTCTCTCTAAGCTACTTGAGAGACTTGCCTACACTCGACTCACACACTTTCTTAACTCATACACTTTGTTGGACCCACTTCAGTCAGGCTTCCGTTCCCAACATTCCACAGAGACGGCACTGACTAAAGTGGTTAATGATTTGGTCACTACGAAGTCTAAAGGCCACTACTCACTACTTATTCTTCTAGACCTATCTGCTGCATTAGACACTGTAGACCACTCTCTTCTCATACAGACACTACAATCCCTAGGTCTTAAAGACACAGCCCTTTCTTGGTTCCTATCGTACCTATCTAATCGCTCCTTCAGTGTTCGCTTCTCTGAGTCTACCTCCTCTTCGCTACCTCTTTCAGTTGGAGTACCGCAAGGCTCAGTCTTGGGTCCTCTGCTTTTCTCTATCTATACCTCATCTCTTGGTAAACTAATCAGCTCTTTTGGTTTTCAGTATCATCTGTACGCAGATGATACTCAAATCTACCTATCCTCCCCTGACTTGTCCCTATCTGTACTGGACCGTGTCACTGAATGCCTTTCTGCCATCTCATCCTGGATGACATCTCGCCACCTCAAACTTAATATTTCAAAGACAGAGTTAATTATATTTCCACCGGCCAATAGTAGGTACCAACCTGATATCTCTATCACTGTTTAAAACTCGACTATCTACCCTACCCCACAAGCTCGCTGCCTAGGTGTCATCCTTGACTCTGATCTGTCCTTTGTTCCCCACATTCAATCTGTCTCAAGATCATGTTACATGCATCTAAAAAACATATCCAAAATACGACCATACCTTACACAAGACACTGCTAAAACTCTAATCCACGCTCTCATTATCTCCCGCATTGATTATTGCAATAGTCTCCTAACTGGTCTTCCCAAAACGAGACTCTCACCACTACAATCCATTCTGAATGCAGCGGCGAGGCTTATCTTCCTCGCTAGACGTTCATCGTCTGCAGATCCACTCTGTCAGTCCCTCCATTGGTTACCTGTACTCTACCGCATTCAATATAAAATACTTTTACTCACACACAAGGCAATTAACCAAACTACACCAACGTACATCACTTCGCTTATCACAAAATATCTCCCAACCCGACCTCTTCGCTCTTCACAAGACCTGCGTGTCACAACTGAGGGCCTGAGCTGACGGGAGGCAGCCTCAGTTGTAGGGGCTGAGATGTACCGGAACCTGGGAGGTTGTATCAGACCCCTGGACATGTAAGTAACATGAAGAATAACCGCCCGAAGGCGTGACCACGACAACTTGAATAAAAGTCAATGATGTTTATTTATGACAAACTCCATGCATCACAGTAGCAGTAAAAGAAACATAAAATCAGCAGAGAAATAATACAGTTCCTGGGTACTACAGGGTGGCAGGGGCCACAGAGCTCTGGTAGTATGAGACAGTTCTTATTATCTGCGAGTTGGAAAGTCCTTACCAGGCCCGACTGTAGCAATGAAGAAAGCCCAGGATCGTACCAGCTGGTGTTCCAGGGAAAGCTGGACTGCTGTAAATAAAATAGCTGCTGTGGGTTCAGGTTGGAACCAGACAGATGTTGGCACGGAGTGGATACTGGCTGGAACCAGTTAAATAATAAATGAAGCTTGAGAGCGATGCAATATGAATGAAATGTAGAGCTTGAGAGCGGAGAAATAATAATACCGGTGGAGAGTGGTAAACTGTAGAAAGGACACCGGCCCTTTAAGAGAAGCTGTACTCTGCTGGAAGCTGGGCTGGAAGCAGGTAATGTTGTGGCTGGAAACAGATGAATCCAAAATGGATCGGAGAGTCAGGCTACACCGCAGGTGGAATGCTGGTGCGGGTCTCTATGGTGGAAGTCTTGAGACAGGAGCTGGAACCTGGAAGACAATCACAGGAGAGAGACAAACAGGAACTAGGTTTGACAACCAAAGCACTGACGCCTTCCTTGCTCAGGCACAGTGTATTTATACCTGCAGCAAGGAAGGGATTGGCTAGGCAATTATGCAGATTAACAATACTGACAACAGATTGGAGGAAATGATCAGCTGACAGAATCCAAGATGGCTGCGCCCATGCAGACACTTGGAGGGAAGTTTGGTTTGTAATCCATGTGGTAATGAAAACAGTAATGGCGGCGCCGGCCACTGGAGACAGGAGATGCCAGGCAGACAAGTGCACATCCAACCACGCGGACACAGCGGAGGCCGCGGCTGACGTAATCCACTCTGACACTCTGCATGCAGAAGCTCAGGGACGGCGGCGGAGGCCGCGGGAGACGCCATGCCAGATGTATTATGGCGTTACTGTGACAGCGTCTCAGAGAGACAGGAGAGGATGCAGGAATGTGAACATTAGGATAACAGATGGGATCCGGTGCTGGAGTGCTGAGCCAGCCTTAAGAGGCATCTGATGGGTAAGAAATGGCGTCCAGATACCCGGATCGTGACAGCACCCCCCCCCCTTTAGGAGTGGCCCCAGGACACTTCTTTGGCTTTTGAGGAAACTTGGAATGGAATCTCCGGACCAAGGCAGGAGCATGGACATCAGAAGCATTGGTCCATGAACGTTCCTCAGGGCCGTAACCCTTCCAGTCAATAAGATATTGTAGTTGACCGTAACGGTGACGTGAGTCCAGGATCTTAGCCACTTCATACTCAACGCCTCGTTGAGTTTGGACTTTCGGAGTTGGAGGAAGTGAGGAATGAAACCGATTTAAGATCAGCGGTTTCAACAGGGAAACATGGAATGTCCTGGGTATTTTTAAGAAGGGAGGCAACTGGAGTCTGTAAGCAACAGGATTGATGACTTGTTCAATCTTGAAAGGACCGATATAGCGAGGTGCAAACTTCATACTGGGAACTCTTAACCTCAAATTCTTCGTGGATAACCATACCCGATCACCCACCTTGAGAGCAGGAACTGCTCAACGCTTCCTATCCGCAAACTTCTTGTACCTGAACGATGCCTTGAGCAGAGCTGATCGTACGCTCTTCCAGATATTGGCAAACTGATGCAAGGTGATATCCACTGCGGGAACAGAAGTTGCTGGAAGCGGTTGGAACTCAGGGACTTTAGGGTGGAATCCAAAGTTAGTGAAGAATGGTGTTGAAGCAGATGAAGAATGATACTGGTTGTTATGACAGAACTCGGCCCAGGGAAGTAATTGAACCCAGTCATCTTGAGAGGAGGACACATAGATGCGGAGGAAGGCCTCCAAGTCCTGATTCACCCTCTCGGTTTGACCATTGGTCTGAGGATGGTAAGCCGTGGAAAACTTTAGCTTGACTTGGAGGACTTGACATAAACTTCGCCAGAATTTGGCTGTGAATTGAACTCCTCGATCTGAGATAATTTATTCAGGAAGACCGTGGAGTCGGAAGATCTCTTGTATGAATACTTGAGCCAACTTGGAAGCTGACGGAAGACCGGTGAGAGGAATGAAGTGTGCCATCTTGGTGAACCGGTCAACTACCACCCAGATGGTATTGAACTTGTTGCACATGGGTAAATCTGTAATAAAATCCATCGACAAATGGGTCCAAGGTCGACGGGGAACAGATAGTGGAACCAGTTGCCCCGCAGGCGACTGGCGGGATACCTTATGTTGAGCACACTTTGGGCAAGATGCAATAAACTCCAAGACGTCCTTTTTCAGAGTTGGCCACCAATAGGACCTAGAGATAAACTCCAGGGTTTTTTGGATACCTGTATGTCCGGCAAAACGGGAAGCATGGGCCCAATGCATGAGCTTCTTCCTTAGCATCGGTTTCACAAAACTTTTCCCTGATGGGGGCGTAGAGTCCATCCCTACCGTGGAGAATGCCAACGGATTTATAATAGGATGCTTGTCTGAAGACTCTGACTCATTTTCTTGCTCCCATGAGCGGGAAAGGGCATCGGCCTTGCGATTCTGAGAGCCCGGACAGAACTGGAGTTTAAAGTCGAACCTGGAAAAGAAAAGTGCCCATCTGGCTTGACGAGGGTTGAGACATTGTGCGCCTTTCAGATATAAAAGGTTCTTGTGGTCTGTAAGTATGGTGATTGAATGAGAAGCTCCCTCCAATAGATACCTCCACTCTTCTAGAGCGAGCTTGATGGCTAGCAACTCCTGGTCGCCAATGGCATAGTTGCGCTCAGCTGGGGAGAATTTCCGGGAGAAGAAACTGCAAGGGTGTAAATGGCCATCTTTAGCCCTCTGAGATAACACCGCTCCTACTCCAACGGAGGAGGCATCCACCTCTAAGATGAAAGGAGAGTCGATGTCAGGCTGTTTCAGAACAGGCGCAGAGATGAACCTTTGTTTTAACAGATGAAATGCTTGCATGGCTTCTTCAGACCACTTGGACGGGTTAGCACCCTTCTTAGTGAAAGCAGTAATAGGCGCCACAATGGTGGAAAAGTCTCGTATAAACTTTCGGTAATAGTTGGCGAACCCTAAGAACCTCTGGACCCCTTTGAGGGTTAAGGGTACCGGCCAATTTTGGATTGCTTGTAGTTTCTCAGGATCCATCTCTAGTCCGGAACCGGACACAATGTACCCTAGAAACGGAATGGACTTCCCAAAAACGATGTTCCTCTAAATCGTTGGCAAAAATGAGGATATCGTCTAGATAGACCACGACATGACGGTATAGAATGTCTCTGAAGATCTCATTGACAAAATGCTGGAAGACAGCTGGAGCATTGCTCAATCCGAAGGGCATGACGAGGTACTCATAATGTCCGTCACGGGTGTTAAAGGCGGTCTTCCACTCGTCACCCTCACGGATCCGGATGAGATTGTATGCACCTCTCAAGTCCAGCTTTGTAAAGATGGTAGCTCCGCTAACTCTGTCAAAGAGCTCAGTAATCAGGGGTAAAGGATAACGGTTCTTGATGGTAATGTCGTTCAAACCTCTGTAGTCGATGCACGGCCGCAGACCACCATCTTTCTTCTTTACAAAAAAGAAGCCTGCGCCGGCTGGAGAAGAAGAAGGTCGAATGAACCCCTTTGCTAGGTTCTCTTTAATGTATTCCTCCATAGAATGCGTCTCAGGCAGAGACAACGGATAAGTTCGGCCTCGAGGTGGAACCTTCCCTGGAACGAGATCAATCGGGCAGTCCCATTCTCTATGAGGAGGAAGGATATCAGCAGAAGCTTTACTGAACACATCCGTGAAATCTTGATATGGAGGAGGTGGAACATCAGACGACCTGGGGGAGGAAGAACAGACAGGCAATACTTTAAACAAACATGTCTCAGCACAGGAGGAACCCCATGCCAGGATTTGCGTAGTCGTCCAATCAATTGTAGGATTGTGAAGACGGAGCCATGGAAGGCCCAGGACCACAGGATGTGTGGCTCTTGGAATCACTAAAAAAGAAATAAGTTCGGAATGAAGAACTCCCACTCTCAGACGCACTGGTAGAGTCCTTAAAGAAATAACTGCATCAAAAATTTTGCTGCCATCCACGGCAGTTAAAGAAATGGACGAAGGAAGTCTCTCGGTGGGTAGGGACCACCGTTTAACATAGGCTTCGGTAATAAAGTTCCCAGCTGCTCCGGAATCAAGTAGGGCAATGACGTTCCGATAACGTTGAGCAACTTGAAGCGAGACTGGGAGATTACAATCTTGAGGAGATGGAGAGGAGATCATTACTCCTAGCCGGCCCTCTCCTTGGCGAGCTAGGATTTGGAGTTTCCCGGACGTTTGGGACAGGCATTAATGGTGTGAGACGGAGCCGCACAATAAAGACAGAGAGACTCGGAGAGACGTCTTCGGCGCTCAGCAGGAGTTAAACGGGAACGGCCAATTTGCATGGGCTCATCTTTAGTTGGTGACAGTTGGCGAGGAGGAGGAGCAGAAGATTTTGGAGCAGATGATCTTCCACGCTCAGTTGCTCTCTCTCTGAAACGTAAATCAACTTTCGTGCAGAGTGAGATTAGCTCATCTAACTTAGAGGGTAAGTCTCTGGTAGCTAACTCATCTTTAATACGCTCAGATAAGCCATGCCAGAATGCAGCATACAGGGCCTCGTCGTTCCAGACCAGTTCGGACGCCAGGATCTGGAACTGTATCAGATATTGTCCTACAGTACGTGACCCCTGGCGTAAACGGAGAATCTCGGATGAAGCTGAGGTTACCCGGCCTGGCTCGTCCAAGATGCGCCTGAATGTTGACACGAATGCAGTGTAAGAAGATAGCAGGGTGTCGGACCTCTCCCATAACGGTGATGCCCAATCAAGGGCTGAGCCACTGAGAAGAGAAATAATGTAGGCAATTTTTGTACGGTCACTGGGAAAATTGCCAGGTTGTAGCTCAAACTGAATCTCACACTGGTTGAGAAATCCCCTGCAGAATCTTGGAGATCCGTCAAATTTTGCTGGCGTTGGAAGATGAAGACGTGGAGCAGAAATGGGTAAGGTGGGTTGGGTTATAGCTGGAGTCACTGTGGTTGACGCACCAGACGCGCCTGATCCACGGAGAGTTGTCTGAATCCCATCCAGCCGAGTAGAGAGATCCTGGAGACAGCGGATGATGTGGCCCTGTGCAGCCTCCTGATGTTCTAGTCGGGCTGCCAGTTCTTGCATCGGCCTGGCCGCTTGATCCTGGTCTCCGGCTGGATTCATTAGGTCAGTGCTTACTGTCACAACTGAGGGCCTGAGCTGACGGGAGGCAGCCTCAGTTGTAGGGGCTGAGATGTACCGGAACCTGGGAGGTTGTATCAGACCCCTGGACATGTAAGTAACATGAAGAATAACCGCCCGAAGGCGTGATCACGACAACTTGAATAAAAGTCAATGATGTTTATTTATGACAAACTCCATGCATCACAGTAGCAGTAAAAGAAACATAAAATCAGCAGAGAAATAATACAGTTCCTGGGTACTACAGGGTGGCAGGGGCCACAGAGCTCTGGTAGTATGAGACAGTTCTTATTATCTGCGAGTTGGAAAGTCCTTACCAGGCCCGACTGTAGCAATGAAGAAAGCCCAGGATCGTACCAGCTGGTGTTCCAGGGAAAGCTGGACTGCTGTAAATAAAATAGCTGCTGTGGGTTCTGGTTGGAACCAGACAGATGTTGGCACGGAGTGGATACTGGCTGGAACCAGTTAAATAATAAATGAAGCTTGAGAGCGATGCAATATGAATGAAATGTAGAGCTTGAGAGCGGAGAAATAATAATACCGGTGGAGAGTGGTAAACTGTAGAAAGGACACCGGCCCTTTAAGAGAAGCTGTACTCTGCTGGAAGCTGGGCTGGAAGCAGGTAATGTTGTGGCTGGAAACAGATGAATCCAAAATGGATCGGAGAGTCAGGCTACACCGCAGGTGGAATGCTGGTGCGGGTCTCTATGGTGGAAGTCTTGAGACAGGAGCTGGAACCTGGAAGACAATCACAGGAGAGAGACAAACAGGAACTAGGTTTGACAACAAAAGCACTGACGCCTTCCTTGCTCAGGCACAGTGTATTTATACCTGCAGCAAGGAAGGGATTGGCTAGGCAATTATGCAGATTAACAATACTGACAACAGATTGGAGGAAATGATCAGCTGACAGAATCCAAGATGGCTGCGCCCATGCAGACACTTGGAGGGAAGTTTGGTTTGTAATCCATGTGGTAATGAAAATAGTAATGGCGGCGCCGGCCACTGGAGACAGGAGACGCCAGGCAGACAAGTGCACATCCAACCACGCGGACACAGCGGAGGCCGCGGCTGACGTAATCCACTCTGACACTCTGCATGCAGAAGCTCAGGGACGGCGGCGGAGGCCGCGGGAGACGCCATGCCAGATGTATTATGGCGTTACTGTGACAGCGTCTCAGAGAGACAGGAGAGGATGCAGGAATGTGAACATTAGGATAACAGTGTCAGGAATCTGCATTTTCCATCGCATCACTGCTGTGGAACTACAGGTCCCAGCAGTTCAGTTCTGTTCCAGTTCTGGTTTTCAGTCCTCTGCAGCCTGGAATGCTTCAGCTAACTCACAGCTGATCTGGACACCTAATCCAGCTAGTATCTCTGCCTGCAGTTTGTGTCCAATCACCGCTGGGCAGGAGGTATAACTTCCCGTTTGTGGCTCTCTCACATCGCCTTGGACAACACGTCACATCCCGTGAACAGGTGGCTCCTGTTTGCAATCCTCTGTCTTCAGAGATTTCCTTGTGTGTTAGACCTGTGGAACAACAGGTCCCAGCCGTTCCAGGTTCCAGCAGTTCCGGTGTTCCTGTGGAACTACAAGTTCCAGCAATCACTCCAGCTCTCCTGCTACATTCGGTGTTCCAGTCTCCAGTGGTTCCCTGTGTTCCAGCCTCCAGTGGTTCCCTGTGTTCCAGCCTCCAGTGGTTCCCTGTGTTCCAGCCTCCAGTGGTTCCCTGTGTTCCAGCCTCCAGTGGTTCCCTGTGTTCCAGTCTCCAGATCCCCTGTGTTCCTGGATATTCTCCTGTACCTGTTACTTCCGTGGAACTACAAGTACCAGCACCAGCAATACCTTTCTGGCTTCACACCTTCTACATCTGCAGTGTGCTCCAGCCTACAGCAGTAGAGACTCCCTCTCCAGGTGCATTCCGTCATCTCACCTGTGATTCAGCCTGCATGCTGATTGTGCACTTCCAACAGCACAGTGAACATTACCATCCAGTCTCCTGCATTTCTACCAGGTTTGCTACCATCATTTCACCTCTGCTGGCTCCACATCTTAATTACTCTGGTTTCATTTCTGCATTACAAACTCTGCCATAGACTTTCAGTTTCAAACCATACTATTCCATTGCCATTACCATTGTCATTTCCATTGCATTCGTTTGTTTACTTTCTGCTGCATTATTATCTGGACTTTTCTGTTATTAATAAATCTACCTTGTGCACATGCGCAGAAACCCAGTACTGCCTCCTCACTTCATTCTTCCATCCTACCTCCACTGACCCACTAGCGCCCCCTCCGGGGACACAAACCAGACCGAACCTGACAAACAGATGGGATCCGGTGCTGGAGCGCTGAGCCAGCCTTAAGAGGCATCTGATGGGTAAGAAATGGCGTCCAGATACCCGGATCGTGACACTGCGTCTCTCATCCACACTCATTACTCGCTCCCACTCACGACTGCAGGACTTTCATCGGGCTGCACCCACTCTGTGGAATGCCCTACCACGCACAATAAGACTCTACTCTAGTCTCCAAACCTTCAAGCGTTCCCTCAAAACTCACCTCTTTAGGCAAGCGTATCAAATTCCTGAACCGCCCACATAACTTTCATAAACCTTCCTATCAAATTACATCCACTCTGTACAGTCCACACATATCCTCACATGTCTTTTCATTCTATGCAATAGATAGCACCTTTCCTTGTGTACATATGCCTATTTCCCTATAGATTGTAAGCTTGCGAGCAGGGCCTTCCTACCTCTATGACTGTTATCACCCAGTTTGTTATTGTTATTTCAAATTGTAAAGCGCAACGGAATTTGCTGCGCTATATAAGAAACTGTTAATAAATAAATAATAAATAAATAAACAGCTCCTATAGACCATAACTAATAACAAGAGAGCATTCAAACAACATACTATAAAAGTCCAAATATATAGTAAGGAGCAGATCAATAGTCAGACATGTCATGTTAATACTGTAAGCACAAATCAAAAAAGAGAAAAAAGAAAAGGGAAGAAGAAGAGAAAAGAGATATGGAAAAAAGGAAAAGAAGAAAAGAAAGAGGAAGAAAATGAGAATCACCCGATCCAAAGCGAGAGTCCATTGCCTATGACACCACAGGAAGCAACACATTCAGGTGGAGAAGTGTCTAAGAGGATACAGAAAAACTGGAGGCAAGGATGTTCCTGTAGGTTGGGGAGTCTTAAAATGTAGCCATCTAACCCATGTGTCTCTGAAGGATAAATAACCCCTATCATCAGATATCATTATATCATCCAAATCCATATAGAAATCTTCTCTATTCAACCAATCCCTAACTGTTGGAGGAGAGGAAGGTCGCCAACGGACAGGAATCACTGACTTAGCAGCATTGTTGAGATGACACAGTAAGGAATGTTTATAACTCGACACGGATTTAGACGAGTAATGAAACAACCAAAACAGGGGATCGGTAGGCACTTCCTCTCCCATTATTTCGTCAGAGAGCGAAAGTACCTCCTTCCAGTAGGGTTGGAGTGAGGGGCATAGCTGGCCCTTTCGTTCTGAAGGCTCTATGGGCCCGGTCGAATTCAATAGAATTTTCGGGGTCCAGGCCTAGGATTTCTCAGAATATTTTGTTAAGATCGTCAATAAGGCCGGATGAAGGGACCGCTTCAGGGAGGCCCCGGACTCTAATATTATTCCGACAGCCTCTGTTGTCCAGTTTGTCTAATTTATTCTGCATCAATCTCATGTCCGACCCCTGTTGGGAGACCACGTCACGGAGATGAAGTAGTTGGTCCTCCACTGAATCTTTCTCTTCCTTGAGAGATATAAAACATCTGGGAGCTAGAATTGTATCAGATTGCACCAATGAGAACTGGGTCTGAAAGGAGTCCTGTAGGCGGCATTCAAGAGCTTGCATGTCTTGTTTAGAAGGAAGGGAGCGGACGTGCGTCAAAATTTCTCCAATCTCACCCCATAGTTGGGACATTTGAGCTTGTAGATCACCAGACAGGGGAGAATGGGCCATTGTGGGCGGACTGTTAGAGTTATCAGGCGTAGCAGGAGAAGGGTCAGAAACTGGTGGGAGAGATAAGTAGGACCGGAGATTCGATTGGGAAGAATTACTACATGTAGACCGGGCGGACTTTCCCTGTTGATTTTTCTTGCCTCTGGCCATCAGAAGAGGATGGGCGAAAAGACCATTGTAAAGGACAACACCATTGTCTGGAAGGACGACGGGGGACACATTCCCCTGCTAGTGAGGTAGCATAGCTAGTCGGGAGCCCTCACATCATGTCAGTGATCACGAGAAGAGACGTCTGAGTTAGTGTAATTGAGCAAAGTTCCAGAAAGTGGGAATAATAAGATGTGCAGCTAATGCAAAATGGAGGAACAATACACAGCAAAAGTCACAGAAAATCCCCTGTAAAAGCACCTAGGAGTATGTGTGCCGAAGTATATATGGTGTTGAGCAGTGTGGAGGCTGCAGCACATAGATAAAGGTCAGCCTCAGCTGACACAGAGCAGAGGGAGCTACTCACAGCTTAGGAGGGGATCCCTGGGAGCTCCAGCAATCAGCAGCCCGGAGCAGGAGAAGAAGAAAGCCCCCACTGGTTCTCCAGGAGCAGGCACCAGCAGCAGGGGGATCAGCATATCCTGAGCAGAGGAGAGTGGGGACCGCCACGGGGAGCTCCGGTCGTCCGCTGCCTCAGCGTGGTAAGAGACGGAGCACACGCCGCAGGGCTCAGTAGAGGGGGACGTCCAGCCGCCTCACGTCGTCTGTGGGAGGACCAGGAGGGGAACTGCGACGGGCAGCGCCGGGTCCCCGGCAGACAGAGGCAACCAGGCGGGCAGAACAGTTCCGGCTCCGACTTCCAGCGGACTTCCGGTCTGGGACCACAAGCGACCCGAGTCCCCAGCTTCACGTAGGGAGGTAGGTCGCAACCCGCAGGGCCGCACGGAGCGACTCCCAGCTCCGCAACCAAGCCTCCGCCACAGGCAGCGTGTTACCCCGTGTCAGGAGTGGTGTAGCTGCCCTAACAGACCGCTGGCAGTTGGGGATTAAAGATATTAAAACTGGAGCTCTATTAAATGGCATGCTCCCTCATTTAAGCAAATTTAATACTGCTTTTAAAAAAAATTACATATAAAACACAAAACTACAGGAATCTGTATTCTCTGTGTCTTATTTTAGCACAACAGGATATACCTGAAGTTAACTGGTTAGTTTAACACAGAGAATCAGCAATTAGACTTACAACAGGACATGCTCCACCCGCCGCTGCCAATTTTTGTCAGGCCACACCTCTGGATGGGCCTTCCTCGGATTGATGCTGTCAAAAAGCTGGCGCTGAGGTTAATAAGCCGCCTCTTTATCTGCCCGTCCCGCCTCTGATGCTGCCCTGCTCAGTGCTGTAAATGCTGGGACGACAGGCCAAGCTCTGCATGTTGTATGTTAAATATGAAAGGTTTGCAGGAATAGGCTGACTCTATTCCAAAGGGCCCAAGGTCTCCTTGCTAAGCTTTTCGTTCTCCTTAGGGCTTCCCCTTTGAGGTAAAAAGGTAATGATTTTTGCACAACACTTAAGGTCACTTAACCCTTTATACAGCAGATAAGCCGTTTCTGACTAGCAAGCTATCCTTTAATACATTTAAGAGTCAAAGGGGTATATGCAATTAGCGGCGAATTGCGGCAAATTATCGCCGTTTTTAAATTCGACACAATTCGACCGTCCAATTTCGGCAAGTGGTTGCCGAAATTCACCATATTCAATGGAAAACGGATTCAACAGTCCCGCGGGCGAAAAATGGCCGATTTGACGGATTTTGCCGCGATTTAAAAAAATCGGGGGAAAACGGGAAAAACCCGAAAAAAATGGCGTGGGGTCCCCCCTCCAAAGCATAACCAGCCTCGGGCTCTTCGAGCTGGTCCTGGTTCTAAAAATCCGGGGGGAAATTGGACAGGGGATCCCCCGTATTTTTAAAACCAGCACCGGGCTCTGCGCCTGGTGCTGGTGCAAAAAAAAACGGGGGACAAAAAGAGTAGGGGTCCCCCGTATTTTTTACACCAGCATCGGGCTCCACTAGCTGGACAGATAAGGCCACAGCCGGGGGTCACTTTTATACAGTGCCTTGCGGCCGTGGCATTAAATATCCAACTAGTCACCCCTGGCCGGGGTACACTGGGGAAGTGGGGACCCCTTCAATCAAGGGGTCCCCCCCCCAGCCACCCAAGGGCCAGGGGTGAAGCCCGAGGCTGTCCCCCCCATCCAAGGGCTGCGGATGGGGGGCTGATAGCCTTGTCAAAATTGAAAGAATATTGTTTTTTCCAGTAGTATTACAAGTCCCAGCAAGCCTCCCCCGCAAGCTGGTACTTGGAGAACCACAAGTACCAGCATGCGGGAGAAAAACGGGCCCGCTGGTACCTGTAGTACTACAGGAAAAAAAATACCCAAATAAAAACAGGAGACACACACCGTGACAAGTACAACTTTATTACACACTGCCGACACACACATACTTACCTATGTTAACACGCCGACTGCCACGTCTCGACTCCGACGATCCGGGGTACCTGTGAAAAAAACAACACTCACCTGATCCAGTGTCCAGAGATAAATCCACGTCCAGAGATAAAATCCTCGTACTTGGCAAAAAAAAAAACACGAACACCCGACCACCGGACTGAAAGGGGTCCCATGTTGACACATGAGACCCCTTTCCCTGAATGCCGGGACCCCACGTGACTGCTGTCACTGAGGTCCCTTCAGCCAATCAGGAAGTGCCACGTCGTAGCGCTCACCTGATTGGCTGTGCGCGTCTGAGCTCAGACAGCGCATCGCACAGCTTCCTCCATTACTTTCAATGGTGGGAACTTTGCCGTCAGCGGCGGGGTTACCCGCGGTCAGCCGCTGACCGCGGGTGACCCCACCACTAACCACAAAGTTCCCACCATTGAATATAATGGAGAGGCTTTGCGATGCGCTGTCTGACAGCTCAGACGCGCACAGAGCCAATCAGCAGAATGCAAGGACGTTGCACTCGCTGATTGGCTGAAGAGACACTTCTGTGACAGCTGTCACGGGGGTGTCTGCATTCGTGGAAAGGGGTCTCATGTGTCAACATGGGACCTCTTTCAGTCCGCTGGTCGGGTGTTCGTTTTGTTGTTTTGACAAGTACGAGGATTTATCTCTGGACCCTGTATCAGGTGAGTATAATTATCTTTTATTTTCAGGTACCCGTGGATTCTACTTGGAGAAGAGGACCGACTGCTTCGTGTCAACATAGGTAAGTATGTGTGTGTCGGCAGGTGTGCAATAAAGTTTTACTATCAAGGTGTGTGTCTCCTGTTTTTATTTGGGTATTTTTTCCCCAGTAGTACTACAGGTACCAGCCGGCCCGTTTTTCTCCCGCATGCTGGTACTTGTGGTTCTCCAAGTACCAGCTTGCGGGGGAGGCTTGCTGGGACTTGTAGTACTACTGGGAAAAACAATATTCATGTCATTTTCTCAAGGCTATCAGCCCCCCATCCGCAGCCCTTGGATGGGGGAGACAGCCTCGGGCTTCACCCCTGGCCCTTGGGTGGCTGGGGGGGGGACCCCTTGATTGAAGGGGTCCCCACTCCCCCAGGGTACCCCAGCCAGGGGTGACTAGTTGGATATTTAATGCCACGGCCGCAGGGCACTGTATAAAAGTGACCCCCGGCTGTGGCATTATCTGTCCAGCTAGTGGAGCCCGATGCTGGTGTATAAAATACGGGGGACCCCTACTCTTTTTGTCCCCCGTATTTTTAGCACCAGCACCAGGCGCAGAGCCCGGTGCTGGTTTTAAAAATACGGGGGATCCCCTGTCCATTTTCCCCCCGGATTTTTAGAACCAGGACCGGCTCGAAGAGCCCGAGGCTGGTTATGCTTTGGAGGGGGGACCCCACGCCATTTTTTTCTGGGATTTTACCATTCCATCTAAAAAATAAATAAATAAATAATATTATTTTTAAAAATAAATAAAAAATACTTGTGCCTCCAAAAAAGACAAACCAAGTACCTAATCCCTTCTAATATAAATAGATATGCTATTACCAATAAAAAAAACCCACAAAAAAAACTTGTTTTAAATTTTTTTTATTAGTTTCACCCACCAAAGTGTGGCGGATTAAAAATGATGAATTTACTGTCTAAAAGCACTGTTGTCGAATTTCCAAACTTCAATTGAATATACTTTGGTCGAATTGCAGCATGTGTATCATTGCAGAAAAGTCGAATTTGACAAAAGTCGAATTTCAAAAAGTCGAATTTTGAAAGTCCGTTTTTTTGACAGAAAGTACTGAATTGCATTGTCGATTTTTTTTTTTGGGCGAAAAAGTCCCGAAAATTCGACAATTTCGGGAATTCGACAGCAATTGCATATAGCCCAAAATATCTATCTTTCCTTTCCTCCAATTGCTCTCTGAGAGGTTGGGCAATGTTTAGTTCAAGTGACAGGTTAACCTCAGATAATTGAGACACTACTGGTGGTCATTCGGAGTTGTTCGCTCGCTGCTATTTTTAGCAGAATTGCTAATAGGCTAAAATCCGGCAGTTCTGCGCATGCGTATGCACAGCAGGGCGCACGCGCTAAGCAATTTTTCACAATCTATGCTATTTTACTCACGGCCGAACAAAGCTTTTCAATCGCTCTGCTGATCGTAGTGTGATTGACAGGAAGTGGGTGTTTCTGGGCGGAAACTGGCCGTTTTCAGGGAGTGTGCTAAAAAACGCAGGCGTGCCAGGTAAAAACGCAGGAGTGGCTGGAGAAACGGAGGAGTGGCTGGCCGGACGCTGGGCGTGTTTGTGACGTCAAACCAGAAACTAAACGGACTGAGGTGATCGCAATCTAGGAGTAGGTCTGGAGCTACTCAGAAACTGCAAGGAAATACTTAAAAGCAATTCTGCTATACTAAGATACACTCCCAGAGGGCGGCGGCTTTGTGTTTGCATTTCTGCTAAAAGTAGCTAGCGAGCGAACAACTCGGAATGACCACCACTATCCTCTCCCGACTGGAAATAGGTTAGTTAAGTACTTATATCTGAAATATGTAACTTAAACGGCGCTTGGACTGAAACGGCATCCAGAGTGTCACTATTTATCTCAGCGACCCCGAAAACTATGGATTTTTACATGTCACCCCCTTCCCACCCACAACCCTAGAGGTGTTTTATCCCCACAGTATTTTTTTCCAGAGTGTAAGTCATATGTGTAGCAAGTTTGGTGTAAATTGCTCCAGGCATTCCAGAGTTATGCTGTACTATTCATCTCAGCAACCCCGAAAAGAATGGATTATTACATGTCACCCCCTTCCCACCCCCACCCATAGGGGTGCTAGGGGTGTCTTACCCCCACAGTATTTATTTACAGATTGTAAGTCATATGTGTACCAAGTTTGGTGTAAATTTCTCCAGGCATTCCAGAGTTATGCTGGAACATCTATACACACATACAGGGCCGTAACTAGGTGTGGGCCAGTGGTGCCTGGCACACAGCGCAGAAGCGCTGGAGGGGCAGGACCACTGGCAACATCTGCCTGGCCGCTCCGCTGCCGCCGCACTGTGGGATCCATCCCGTGTCCCCCTACCATCACCTCCCGGCGCCCAGACTGGAGTGTGAAGCGCCGGGAGGAGCAGCAACCACAGAGGACCTCTGTGAGGAAGAAAGCTGCCAGAGTCACTGCCTGAGTGCGCGGGGAGGACTGGGAGACGCTGTTCGAGAGGAGCTGCAGCAGTGCTGAACCGGAGTAGCAGCCAGGGGACCAGGACTTTGCGGAAAAGCCCCTATCCTGAAGAGGGGAAGCGCTGGCCAGGCAGGGGCAGCACAGGCACCATGGAGGACACCTACCTGGAGGTGAGGACCCGAGAAGGACCCCTACCAGACACCAGGGAAGACTGCGCTGACACTGCAGGAGAAGAGAGAAGACCTTGGCAGTGAAGCCAAGGACGAGCCCGGGCAGTGGAGGACATCGCAGGCGGACCCCGGCAAAGAGCGCAGCCCGGTGCTGAAGACCAAAGGAGCCAGATCAGAGGTGGCAGAAGAGCTGCAGTGACGGGTAAGACACCGTGTATAAGCCCTTCCGCTGCCTTACTCTGCCTCTGACTGCGCTAAAGAAAGGGGTGGGGGGGAGGCTCTGGGTGCAGTGTATAAGGGGCTACTGGGTGCAGCGTGTATAAGGGTGCTACCTGGTGCAGTTTGTATAAGGGGTTACTGTGTGCAGCGTGTATAAGGGTGCTACCTGGTGCAGTTTGTATAAGGGGTTACTGGGTGCAGCGTGTATTGGGGTGCTACCTGGTGCAGTGTGTATAAGAGGTTACTGGGTGCAGTTTGTATAAGGGGCTACTGGGTGCAGTGTGTATAAGGGTGCTACCTGGTGCAGTGTGTATAAGGGGTTATTGGGTGCAGTGTGTATAGGGACTCTACCTGCTGTAATGTGTAAAAGGGAGCTCTGACTGACGTAATGTGTAAAGGGAGCTCTGCGGTCACGCCCCTTCCCCATGAAGCCACACCCCTATAGTTTTGCTGTCACCTTCGGCGCACACTGGCCTTATTCTGTATATGAGGGGGGGGGGGGAGCGCAGATGCTGTTTCTTGCACACAGCGCTAAAATGACTAGTTACGTCACTGTGCACATACATTAATTTTCATATATATATAGATTGCCTACCTAAGATTTTTTCTTGTTTGCACTCTGTGGGCCTCATTCAGCACCAGTTGCAAATGTGAATAATCAGGCAATGGTGGTCATTCCTAATTGATCGCTAGCAGCCGTTGTTCGCTGCGTAGCGATCATTGAAAAAATGGCTAATCTGCGCATGCATATGCACCGCAATGCACACGCGCGTCGTACGGGTACGAAGTCCTTAGTGGTTTTGCACTGGTTCTAGCAACGATTCCAATTGCACAGCCGAACGCAAGGAGATTGATAGGAACATGGCGTTTCTGGGTTTCAACTGACCGTTTTCTGGGAGTGTTTGAAAAACACAGGTGTGGCCGGGCGGGTTTTTGACGTCATTATCGTGTCACTCGTCGCAGCAATCATCGCACAGGATAAGTAACTACAGGGCTGGTCTTGTTTTGCACAAAATGTGTTTGCAGGCGCCCTGCTGCACAGGCATTCGCACTCCTGCAAAGCGAAAATACACTCCCCCGTGGGCGGCGACTATGCATTTGCGCGGCTGCTAAAAACTGCTAGCGAGCGATCAACTCGGAATGACCCCATTGAGCGATTATCAGCACACTGCGCAAGCGTACACACCCAAACAGAAGACAATGCTTACGTGCCGAGTCTGGTTTTCATGATCATACCCAGATATCTGCAAACAGTGTAGCGATCGCATTTAGCAACGTTTAAAATTAGTGCTGGAGGTGTGTCAGTGGGATGGTTATGCAATTTCTGCGATGGCGTGCAGTGGGTTTGTCATGGGCGTTGCAATCGCAATGTATGTGAAACAGCTTGCAGAAATTGCAAACTCTTCAAGAGCACAGACTGAGTAGCTAGAGAGCCAGTGGCGTAACTAGAAGTTTTTCTCCCCCAAGCCAAAAAATTCTTCGGCGCCCCCCCCCCAATCCCCCATCCCCCATAATTGGCACCATGAAAGGGACAAACATGCGCGCCGAAGGTGCGCGCCACAAAAAAGGGTGTGTGGCTTCGTTGGAATGGGCGTGGCTTTGCATAAAGGGGCGTGGTATTGCAGGAAAAGACTTCCTTATACCCCAGTTTTGCAACCTGCACGCCCAGACGTTAGCCAGCACTGGAAAGAAAAATAATCCTGATTCATGCCCCTTACATTATTTGTCATTTTTCCTCCTTATAGTAATGCCCAGTATACATTATGCCACATACTGCAATGGCCCTTAGACATTATTCCACGCACAATAATGCACATGACACAATATGCACACACCATAATGCCCCCAACACATTATGCCACACACCGTAATGCCTGTGACACATTATGCCACACACCGTAATGCCTGTGACACATGACGACAGGAATCGCAAAGCCCGTTATACATTATGCTACACACTGCAATGCCCCTGATACATTATAGCACATACAATGTCTGTGACACATTATGCCACACACCGTAATGCCTGTGACACATTATGCCACACACCGTAATGCCTGTGACACATGACGACAGGAATCGCAATGCCCGTTATACATTATGCTACACACTGCAATGCCCCTGATAGATTATAGCACATACAATGCCTGTGACACATTATGACACACACTGCAATGACCCTGAGACATCATACAACATACCACAATGCCCGTGATATAGTATACAACACACAGTAATGCCCGACACATGATGACACATACCGCAATGTCCGTGATACATTATGCCACACACTGCAATGACCCTGAGACATTATACCACATATCACAATGCCCGTGATATAGTATACCATACACCATAATACCTGTTACACATACCGCAATGCCCGTTATACATTATGCCACACTGCAATGCCCCGGAGACATTATACCACATACCACAATGCACGTGATATAGTATGCCACACACCGTAATGCCTGTGACACATTATGACACAAACCGCAATGTCCGTGATACATTATGCCACACACCGTAATGCCCATTACACATTAAGTCCTACAGTAAGGCTTCTAATTACTTTTAAATTACCTGCTCGTTGCCAGGGGTTTCATGCTCTTGGTTCCATGCACGGTGCCAGGGGTTTTCATGCTCAGGGTGTCATGCTCGTTGCCAGGTGTTTCATGCACTGGGTGTCATGCTCGTTGCCAGGAGTTTCATGCACTGGGCGTCATGCTCGTTGCTAGGGGGTAGTGCTTGTTGCTAGGGCTGTGCTCCCAGTGCCACATATGTCCCCAGTGCCACATATTCCCCCACGGTGCCAGGTACTCACATGCCCCCAGTGCCAAATATAGCCCCCCCCCTCCCCCAGTGCCACATATGCCCCCAGTGCCAGATATTCCCCCACAGTGCCAGGTGCTCACGTGCCCCCAGTGCCAAATATAGCCCCCCCCCCCATGTGCCAGGTACACATGCAGTGCCATATATCCCCCCCAGTACCCCCCCCAGTGCCATATATGCCCCCTCAGTGCCATATATGCCCCCACACTTCCCCCCCAGTGCCATATATACCCCTCAGTGCCCCCCCAGTGCCATATATGCCCCCTCAGTGCCCCCTGTGCCATACATGCCCCCTCAGTGCCTTATATGCCCCCTCAGTGTCCCTGTGCCATACATGCCCCCTCAGTGCCATATATGCCCCCTCAGTGCCCCCTGTGCCATACATGCCGCCTCAGTGCCATATATGCCCCCTGTGCCATACATGCCCCCTCAGTGCCATATATGCCCTCAGTGCCATATATGCCCCCTGTGCCATACATGCCCCCTCAGCGCCATATATGCCCCCTCAGTGTCCCCTTTGCCATACATGCCCCCTCAGTGCTATATATGCCCCCTGTGCTATACATGCCCCCTCAGTGCCATATATGCCCTCAGTGCCATATATGCCCCCTGTGCCATACATGCCCCCTCAGTGCCATACATGTCCCCTCAGTGTCCCCCCCCCCCCTCGCTGCTGTGAAGGAGGGACAAGGAGGGCACAGCGCGCGCCTCTCTCATGTCCCTCCTGCATCTCCGTCTCTCTGGTCTAATAAAGGAAGTGCCGGTTCGTGAGCCAATCAGAGCTCACGAACGGCACTTCCATTATTAGACCAGACGGACGGAGACGCAGGATGGACACTGGAGAGGCGCGCATGGCGCGCTGTGCCCTCCGTGTCCCGTTACAGCAGGGAGGGAGAGGAGACAGCAGATTGACATGCGGACGCTCGTCCGCATGTCAATCTGCTCTAAATCAGTGGCGGCGCCCCCGCAGCCCCTCGCCCCCAAGCCACCGCGAGGGCTGCGGGGGCAGTAGTTACGCCACTGTAGAGAGCTACATAGATGGCAGCAGCAAATGTTCCAATGGTCAAGCTAATAATTGCAAAATCACCGGCAGCTGATGGTGTTTACAGTGATGCAGGGAATGCTGTTTAGTGTGCTGCGTGCCTAATTAAATAAATTAGTTTATTTTTAAATATACATATAACACTTTTCTTTAGGTATGTATGTTGTCGTGTGTGCATGAGTTATTACTGTTGTAAGCAACATATTACTTTAACATTTTATATTTGTATACTAGCAGATGAGATTGTGGGTTTGGCTAGAGGACTTCGCAGATTTGCGATTGCGATCACAATCAGTGTGCGTTCAGTCACAACTGCAATCCTTGCTGAATGAAGCCCTCTATTAGGATTCATTTAGCAGCTCCTCTTTCTTTGTTGTTGACAACAGTTTCCCTTGGAAGCATTTTTATTCTGTAAAGGTAAGGCACATTTTCTAAGGGTGTGGTATATATATATATATATATATATATATATATATATATATAGATAGTGTCTAGTTAGACAGTCAATAGATAGACACCATACTGTATGTTAGACAGACATTAGGTCGACAGGGTCAAAAGGTCGACATGAAAAAGGTAGACAGTACAAAAGGTCGACATGGTCAAAAGGTCTACAGGGTCAAAAGGTCGACATGAAAAAGGTAGACACCATGTTTTTTGCATTTTTGTGGTTTGTATGGATAGTTTTCTCATCTGGGACCCCCAATTGTAAAAAGGCATATCCTCGCGGAGCTCGCTTCGCTCACCACGCTTCGGGCACGGTGGCTCGCTGCGCTCGCCACAAGGTTTATAACCAACTCTATGCTGACATGGATAGAGAAGGTATGAAATAGTCCAAAAACATGTTAAATTTAAAAAAAACATTTGTCTATCTTTTTTCATGTCGACCATTTTCATGTTGACCTTTTGTCCCTGTCGACCTTTTGACCCTGTCGACCTAATGTCTGTCTAACATATGGTGTCTATCTATTGACTGTCTAACTAGACACGGTCTATCTATCAACCGGATACCATTTTCTACACATTCCTGAAACATAATTACCCTAACACCAGTAGGTTTTCTATCGCTGAGGCGTCAGTAGCTTTCCATGCTTGGGGTTTGAAATCCCAGTATATTAGGAAAATAACATCTTGGAACATGACACATATACCTATTATCACATAGTTCAAATATACTTGTACTAAAACAAAGGCCAGATTAAGGACAACTGGGGCCCCTGGGCTAGAAAGTTATAGGGGGCAGCGTTATCGGTGCCAATAAGCGTTAATGTTAGAATGCAGTAGCAGAATAGAATATCATTATGTGAGTGGGGGCTCGTTTCTGGTGAGGGCCTCTAGGCTGTAACCTATTCAGCCTACCCCTAAATTTAGCTGTGAGTAGTACTGCACAATGGGGCTAATTCAACTAGCCCCGCAGAAGTGCAGAAATCACTATTTGCAGATTTTCACACATCTGCACATGCATGCTCACAGTTTAAGAGCTGGTGGGGGGTGGTGACGGGTCATCGACGATGCATTTTGTGGGCGTCGACACACCATTTGGGGGGCGCGGTTTCCGGACAACACAGGCGTGAATGGACCATTTACAGGGCGGGCTGCGGCACGCAGCCGCTGCAACACTAAAGATAGATGTCTTCCAACTGCCTTTGCAGCTAGGCTGCATGTTGCGATGCGCTCGCATGTTGGGAGGGGGTGGCAGGATCCGGCATGCGGGGTGGACTTACTCTGTGCTGGGCGTCCCCCCGCATGTTAGAGAAAAGGGTTGTAGTTGTGCGATTTGTCACACAACTACAACCCATGCTGAATCAGGCCCAATATCCATGTTGCCTTTGTGCCACTGTGTTATTAGCATACTTGCCTACCTGACCCCTCTCCATGAGGGAGAAAATGCTCTGTTCCTGGACTTTCCTGGTAATGTATGATTGCCATCACCTGTGGTGAGCTAGTTAATTGATAAGAATGGTGTTTCACCACAGATGATGGCAATCATACATTACCAGGAAAGTCCAGGAACAGAGCATTTTCTCCCTCATGGAGAGGGTCAGGTAGGCAAGTATGGTTATTAGTCTCCTGGTTAATAAGGCTGTACCACTGGTCTTACACATACTTGCCTACCTGACCCTCTCCATGAGGGAGAAAATGCTCTGTTCCTGGACTTTCCTGGTAATGTATGATTGCCATCACCTGTGGTGAAACACCTTCCATATCAATTAACTAGCTCACCACAGGTGATGGCAATCATACATTACCAGGAAAGTCCAGGAACAGAGCATTTTCTCCCTCATGGAGAGGGTCAGGTAGGCAAGTATGGTCTTACAGTCTAGTAAATTCTGTGCCAGGGGGGAAATGAGTTACTGCTATCCATTCACTGGTAATTACAGCAGAGAAGCTCCATTTATGATTTCCTGTGTGGATGGCCTAATACACATGACTTGTGAGGCAAGGCCCTTTGTACTACTATATGTAAAGTCTATGCCCAAGAATTGTAATCATAGAAGACTATGATAAGTGACTCCTGAATGTGTCCCCCTGTGCCTTATGTCACTTCATTTGCAATAGATTACATTAGGATCCTCTTAAACCTCTCAAAGCTGCTTATTGCTAAGTAGTGATTTTTAACACGCATTCTTGTTTGTCTTTCTCAAATAAGAACATATGTGATGTAACACATATGTTATCCTTCTATGGTCTGGCCAATAATTAGGTAATTTAACTATGGGGCTAATTCTGGGTCGAGAGCAAAAAAAATAAAAAATAAAAAAAAATGTCACCTTGGTAATACCATGCTGCACTGCAGGTGGGGCAGAAGTAACATGAAAAAAAAAAAATAGATTTAAGTCAGGTGTATTTAAACTAAATCTATATAGCAGTGCTAAAATAAAGTCTTACAGTATTCCTGGGCTACGTGCAGAAGCAGCCAGTATTTACCTTGCATGCAAAATAATAAATGTATTTGCTCCCCAAACATTGCGCCATGGTTTGTTCCAGATACAAAGTTAAATGCTTAATTTTTTTGCTTTACCCCCACCTCAGAATCAGCTCCGTCACCTACAGGTCTAATTCCAATGGAAGATTATTTATTGTTAGCTATATATTTAAAAAATATAAAATGGATATAAAATGTGTGCTTTCAATGTCTCAGTGTTGGGTGATATATAGCTGACCTCCTATGAAATTAATTTATAATCATGTTATGTTACATGTTATGTTGGTCACTATAAAAAGAAAAAAAAATTGTAACTCAGTTCTAGAGGTTAATATACTAGCAATTAGGGGGTTTCAAAGCCTGTTGCAACATATTAAGGCCCATACAGACTGGGCGATTTTGAGCTGAAAGCAGGTCACTTTTGGTGTTTAGAGCTGCTTTCAGCTCAAAGCCGCCCAGTGTGTATGGACAAGCGATGAGCGGTGAGCGCTAATGTGCGCTCCCGCTTCATCGCCAGCGGCCGCTGTTCATCTGCTGGTATTACATAATGAACAGTAGTGAAGATCCTAAGGGTGTGTACACACGGTGAGATCCTTGCTATGCCCGATTTTCACTTGCGATTTCCCTTGAACTCCCCAGATTTTGACTAACTTTTCTTGAGATATGGACTATGTGTGCTTACGATTTTGGCTTATGTGAGATTTTGGCTTATGTGAGATGTCATTGACATGTGAGATGAACTAGATAGTACACCTATCTAGCAAGGATTGACTTGCCTGCACAGTCTATCTTTTCTTGCGATACCGACCTGGCGGGACCGCGCATCGGGATCGAATCGGGATCGCAAGGTGACTTCACCTTACGATCTGCACTAACTTTCTTGCGATTTTGACTATATAGTCAAAACCGAAAGAAAATATCTCACCGGGGGGGAAATTTACTAAGCTCCCGATTTTGACCGAGATGCCGTTTTTTCATCAAAGTGTCATCTCGGTAATTTACTAAACACTAATCACGGCAGAGATGAGGGCATTCGTAATTTTTTGCAAGTCCAAGTTAAAAATTACGAATGAATACACCATCGGTCAAAACGCGGCTGTTTAAGTATGAATCTCGGTCATTTACTAAGAAGTGCAAAGCAAAAAAAAAACAAACACTGCCGTGAAAAATTACAACTCGTAAAAAAGTGCTAAAAAAAACCAGACCTTTTTTTTTTATTCGTGATTGGATAGGCATGCACGGATCCATGAGATCCGTGCATGTATATCAGTGGGAAGGGGTGGGAAAGTGCTTATTTTTTCTAAAAAAATTGCGTGGGGTCCACCCTCCTAAGCATAACCAGCCTCGGGCTCTTTGAGCCGATCCTGGTTGCAGAAATATGGGAAAAAAAATGACAGGGGTTCCCCCATATTTAAGCAACCAGCATCGGGCTCTGCGCCTGGTCCTGGTCCCAAAAATACGGGGGACAAAAAGAGTAGGGGTCCCCCGTATTTTTAAAACCAGCACCGGGCTCCACTAGCTGGACAGATAATGCCACAGCCGGGGGTCACTTTTATATAGTGCCCTGCGGCCGTGGCATCAAAAATCCAACTAGTCACTCCTGGCCGGGGTACCCTGGGGGAGTGGGGACCCCTTCAATCAAGGGGTCCCCCCCCCCCAGCCACCCAAGGGCCAGGGGTGAAGCCCGAGGCTGTCCCCCCCCCATCCAATGGGCTGCGGATGGGGAGGCTGATAGCCTTTGTTGTAAAAGAAAAGATATTGTTTTTAGTAGCAGTACTACAAGGCCCAGCAAGCCTCCCCCGCATGCTGGTACTTGGAGAGCCACAAGTACCAGCATGCGACGGAAAAACGGGCCCGCTGGTACCTGTAGTACTACTACTAAAAAAATACCCAAAAAAAGACAAGACACACACACCGTGAAAGTATAATTTTATTACATACATACACACATACATACATACTTACCTTAAGTTCCCACGCAGGTCGGTCCTCTTCTCCAGTAGAATCCAAGGGGTACCTGTTGAAGAAATTATACTCACGAGATCCAGGGGTCCAGGCTCCTCGGGAAATCCAGGGGTAATCCACGTACTTGAAAAAAATAACAAAACGGTGTCCCGACCACGAACTGAAAGGGGACCCATGTTTGCACATGGGTCACCTTTCCACGAATGCCAGAAACCCACTTTGACTTCTGTCTAAGTGGGTTTCTTCAGCCAATCAGGGAGCGCCACGTTGTAGCACTCTCCTGATCAGCTGTGTGCTCCTGTCCTCACTGACAGGCAGCACACGGCAGTGTTACAATGTAGCGCCTATGCGCTCCATTGTAACCAATGATGGGAACTTTCTGCCCTGCGGTTGACCTAAAGTGACGTCACCGCTGAGCAGAAAGTTCCCAGCATTGGTTACAATGGAGCGCATAGGCGCTACATTGTAACACTGCCGTGTGCTGCCTGTCAGTGAGGACAGGAGCACACAGCTGATCAGGAGAGTGCTACAACGTGGCGCTCCCTGATTGGCTGAAGAAACCCACTTAGACAGAAGTCAAAGTGGGTTTCTGGCATTCGTGGAAAGGTGACCCATGTGCAAACATGGGTCCCCTTTCAGTTCGTGGTCGGGACACCGTTTTGTTATTTTTTTTCAAGTACGTGGATTACCCCTGGATTTCCCGAGGAGCCTGGACCCCTGGATCTCGTGAGTATAATTTCTTCAACAGGTACCCCTTGGATTCTACTGGAGAAGAGGACCGACCTGCGTGGGAACTTAAGGTAAGTATGTATGTATGTGTGTATGTATGTAATAAAATTATACTTTCACGGTGTGTGTGTCTTGTCTTTTTTGGGGTATTTTTTTAGTAGTAGTACTACAGGTACCAGCGGGCCCGTTTTTCCGTCGCATGCTGGTACTTGTGGTTCTCCAAGTACCAGCATGCGGGGGAGGCTTGCTGGGCCTTGTAGTACTGCTACTAAAAACAATATCTTTTCTTTTACAACAAAGGCTATCAGCCTCCCCATCCGCAGCCCATTGGATGGGGGGGGACAGCCTCGGGCTTCACCCCTGGCCCTTGGGTGGCTGGGGGGGGGGACCCCTTGATTGAAGGGGTCCCAACTCCCCCAGGGTACCCCGGCCAGGGGTGACTAGTTGGATTTTTGATGCCACGGCCGCAGGGCACTATATAAAAGTGACCCCCGGCTGTGGCATTATCTGTCCAGCTAGTGGAGCCCGGTGCTGGTTTTAAAAATACGGGGGACCCCTACTCTTTTTGTCCCCCGTATTTTTGGAACCAGGACCAGGCGCAGAGCCCGATGCTGGTTGCTTAAATATGGGGGAACCCCTGTCATTTTTTTTCCCATATCTCGGCAACCAGGATCGGCTCAAAGAGCCCGAGGCTGGTTATGCTTAGGAGGGGGGACCCCACGCAATTTTTTTTAAAAATTTTACAGTGTTTAATTAAAAAAAAAAAAAAAATAGAACCCCAGCACGGATCACACAGATCCGGCCGAGATTAATTGTAAAAAAGTCGGCAGTGTTTTGCTAATCACTGCCGTAAAAAACACAACAAAAACACGAATGACATCGACATCGGAAGAAAAGAAAAACCCGAATACGACAGCTTAGTAAATCCATCGTAACAAATTCAAAAAGTTGCAGTTTTACACTTTCGATGTCATTCGTGATTGAACTTTGACCTGAAACGGGAAAATACGAGATCTTAGTAAATTTACCCCCATGTGTACACACCCTTAGTCTATCAGACATCCATTTCTGGTTACTTCAGTGATAAAACTCATTGTGGGGCAGATGTATTAACCTGGAGAAAGCATAAGGAAGTGATAAACCAGTGATAGGTGCAAGCTGATAAACACACCGGCCAATCAGCTCCAATATGCAAATTGACAGGAGCGGACTGGCTGGTGCGTTTATCACCTTGCACTTATCACTGGTTTATCACTTCCTTGTGCCTTCTCCAGGTTAATACATCTGCTCCAGCCAATCAGCTACTAACTGTCATTTTTAAAACACATGACAGGAGCTAAACACATGATAGTTAGAAGATGATAGGCTGGAGCACCATTTATCATATACAACAAGTCTCATCATTCACAACAAGTTTTGTCACTCATTGATAAATAAGCCCCTCAGTTTAAATAGGTAATCAAGCACATTTTTTCTCTCTCAGTCCTTTTGCTTTGTTCTTACTTCAATTGGCTGTAGACGACAATTCGGTTGATGTATCAAACAGTGAAGAGTGGAGAAATAGACCAGCGGAGAAGCTGCCCATGCCAACCAATCACCTTCTACCTATCATTTATCAAGTACATTCCCTAAACTGATAGGTAGATACTGATTGGTTGCCACAAGCAACTTCTCCAATGGTTCTTTTTGCTGCTTGATACATTGACCCATACATATTTTTTTTCAGCTATTTTCCCTCAAAAAAGACTCTTTCCAGTCTTTCCTCAGCTATCCATTGCAAGTGCTGCAGGATGAAATGTTTCTGTAGACTCACCTCCATTTGTCAGGCAAGCATGCAGGTTAGTAATATGGATATACAGTAAGTAAACTATGAAAACCCCCAAGTATAAAGAAATAAATCTGCAGAATGTAAAAAAAATATATTTATTTGTTAACAGTTTCTTATATAGCGCAGCAAATTCCGTTGCGCTTTACAACTGGAATAGGCACCATATATTCAGAATTGGTTCCTCTGCAGGAGATGGGCCTGCATTCACTGATGGGTAGATGCTAGATTCAGGTGGCCTAAGGGACCTTTTACGTCAGGGGGAGGAGGCACGACACAAGAGGGAGGAGCTAGGCCAGCGGGATAGTTTTTCTACTATCCACGCCACCAACTATTACCTTTAGTAATCAGGTGGCGAGCAAAGCGTAGTGAGCCCGAAGCGTGGCAAGCAAAGCGAGCCCGCAAGGGTACTTTTCAGGTACCCTGTTCGGCCGTAGCCCCTCCCCCTGGTGGTGTGGCTCCTCCCCTAGTGATGTCAGAAGGTCCCTTCTCCCACTCCGATTTAGAACCAACCTTCACTGATGGGTCTCATAGCAGCAGCATGGGCTGCTCCAGTACACTCCTACTTATATTGTTTGTACTGTACTTATTTTTTTTTTACAGCTAAAGCATGGGGGAGAATAAGACCATTAAGCACCAATGGGCAGTGCCCAGATAGTGGGAATAACATAGAAAATTGCTACTAAGGTAAAAATCCAAAATGTTTTGTGGTTTTAAATAAATAGGTAAACATATAATTAATAAACACTGAACGTAATAATAATGCAAGTTAATAAAAAGTCAATGTGCTGTGAGCATAAAATCACTTGCCAAATGATTTTGTACAGGAGCTTCATCAGAAAAAATATAATTAAAATAAATCTATATGAATATAAGACAAACGAATTACTGGAATAGTTCTCCAATTGCATAGACTGGGTCAGTTATTGCTCAGGGAAAGGAAAGATCAATTTTTTTACCCATACTTCAACACTGATGCCTATTGACCTTCAGAATACAATTTCACAGAGTAAGGACTTTATTTAGAAAACTATGGTAACAGGGCTGATTAATTAGTTATTGCTGAAATTAACTATAAAAAAGCTTGTTGAGGACTAGGTAGCTGAGCGATACTGAGCTCTCCAACAGTACTACTTGCAGCATTAGGGCTGGGATTACCACCATGAATCTCTCTGAACATAAAATACATGAACTGGCATTAACAGAAGAGTCACACATGGGTGGGGCACTGGTCGCTCTGTTTTGGGCTTCTAATTTCAGTTTAAGAAAAAAAAAGTTTTATAAGAACTCAAATAAAAAGTATATATTTTTAATGGGAAAAAAAAAAGGAGCTTTTAATGTTAGGGGTTCTCTGATATAGGTTGAGTCTCCCATATCCAAAATGATTAGGACCATAAGTGTTTTGGTTTTACGGTTTTACTGACAGTGGCATCCCGACACGCAGGATCCCGACACCTGTTGGGTAAGTATACTAACACTAACCTCCTACCCCCCGAACCCACTGCAGCCTAACCGTAACTCTCTCCAGTGGTGCCTAACCCTCCCTCCCCTGCAGCCTAGCCCTAACCGTCTAACCCAGCGCTGGCATTTTGATCTATGTCAGAGTTCCAACGCCGGTCTACTGACCAGTGTTAGGACTGGAACCCTAGAGGCAGGGGTATGTCTAGAGAGGAGGGGACCCGTGTGCAGGGCCCCCTCCTCTCCCATCACTAGCAGCGCCGGTATTGGCGCTCTGAGCACTAGAGACTCTGGCACAGTGCCAGAGTCTATGGCGCATGAGCAGGTCTCCAGAAAAATGGCGTTGCGGACATTTTTTCAGAGACCTGCACATACGCTGTAGGTTCTGGCACTGTGCCAGAGTCTCTAGTGCTCAGAGCGCCAATAGCGGCACTGTTAGCGACGGGAGAGGAGGGGGCCCACACACGGACATCAGAAAGGTAAGTACAAGAAATGGGTGCAGTGTGTGTGGTGTGGGCCCCTTATGGACCCAGGGGCCCGTGTGCACTGCACACACTGCACCCATTACAGATATGCCACTGCTTTGAGGATGGGACCCAAGGATAAACACCAAATTCATTTATGTTTCAAATGTACCTTATACACATAGCCTGAAGGTACTTTTATAAACTATTTAGAATAATATTGTGCATGAAACAAAGTTTGTGTACACTGAAACATCAGAGAGCAAATATGTCAATATCTCAGTCGCGCTCCAAAAATGTAGGAGTTACTGTAGGAATATATTGGATACCAGATTTTCTGATATGGGAGACTCAACCTGTATCACTATCCTGAGATGGCAGCAGCGGTAACAGAACAGACGTCAGTACTTCCTGCAGTACCTATCACTATTCCTCTTGTTGCTAGCCTGCACTAAGCTCAACATTGGAAGCCTAGATCCACAAATAAATAATACTGTATTATATCAACCCTTGTCACCAAAATTGCTAAATAACTTGGCCACGTAATATTTTCCAAGCTGCACTTCCACCTCACCACAGTAAATACACACATTATACACATTATAAAGATGCAGCAAGATAAACACACAAACAATATTTACACTTACAACAACATGTAAAGAAACACAAGTTTGTTTGTGTTTACACTTAAGGTCCATACACACTAGACGACGGGCTCTATGAGCGACGTTGTCTAGTGTTTCCCCACCCTGGCCAGGTGGCTGGCGTCCGCCCGTACACACTGAGCAATATGACCGATATAGACACTGGGTAGGACTTCTGAATAGCCCAGATCGATAACATTATAAAAATATTAGAGATGTGCGGCGGGCACTTTTCGGGTTTTGGTTCTGGTTCCATGCTTGTGTTTTGGATCTGGATTGGTTTTGCCAAAACCACCCTTTCGTGTTTTGATTTTGGTTTTGATTTTGGATCTGGATGATTTTGAAAAAACATAAAAACAGCTAAAATCACAGAATTTGGGGGTAGTTTTGATCCTACGGTATTATTATCCTCAATAACATTAATTTCCAGTCTATTCTGAACACCTCACAATATTGTTTTTAGGCCAAAAGGTTGCATCGATGTGGCTGTATGACTAAGCTAAGCGACAGAAGTGTGCGGCACAAACACCTGGCCTATCTAGGAGTGGCACTGCAGTGGCAGACAGGATGGCACTTAAAAAAAAATAGTCCCCAAACTGCACATCATGCAAAGAAGTAAAAGAGGTGCAATGAGGTAGCTGTATGACTAAGCTAAGTTACACAAGAGTGCGGCACAAACACCTGGCCCATTTAGGGTTGGCATTGCAGTCCCACGGCACTAATGGCGGATACCGTACGCACGACTAACACCAGCATAGCTGTTAAGGCCTCAGTTATCTGCTTTACAACAGGATGACTGCTGTCATATTTCATCTTCCTCGCAAAGGACTGTTGGACAGTCATTTTCTTAGTTGAAGTAGTACAAGTGGTCTTCCGACTTCCCCTCTGGGATGACGTTCGACTCCCAGCAGCAACAACAGCAGCAACAGCAGCAGCAGCAGCAGTAGGAGGAAGTGGTTCTTGATCTTTCCCTATTTTATCCTCCACATTTTTGTTCTCCATTATTTTTCTGGAGTTATATAACAAAATGCAGCAAGGGAGAGCGTACCTCTACACTACACAGGGCAAACCCTGTAAAAATTACTTGGATTAAATATTATTAACCACTTTATTTGGAGTAAATAATGTACAGCACAGGACAGCACCATTGAACTTATATGGCAGCACCACTGGACTGGATTTATACACCAGTACCACTGGATATATACAGCAGTATCACTGGACTGGATTTATACGGCAGTAACGCTGGACATATACGGCAGTATCACTGGAAATATACGGCAGTACCACTGGACATATAAGGCAGTATCACTGGAATTATACGGCAGTACCACTGGAATTATACGGCAGTACCACTGGATTTATACGGCAGTACCGCTGGACTGAATTTATACGGTAGTATCACTGGACTTATACGCCAGTATCACTGGAACTATACGGCAGTATCACTGGAATTATGCGCCAGTACCACTGGAATTATACAGCAGTATCACTGGATTTATACGGCAGTATCACTGGAATTATACGGCAGTATCACTGGAATTATATGGCAGTACCACTGGACATATACAGCAGTATCACTGGAATTATATGTCAGTACCACTTGACATATACGGCAGTATCACTGGACATATATGGCAGTATCACTGGACTGGATTTCTACGCCAGTACCACTTGATTTATACGGCAGTACCACTGGACATATACGGCAGTACCACTGGAATTATACGGCAGTACCACTGGACTTATACGGCAGTATCACTGGATTTATACGGCAGTACCACTGGACTTATACGACAGTACCACTGGACTGGATTTATATGGCAGTTTCACTGGAATTATATGGCAGTACCACTGGACATATACGGCAGTATCACTGGAATTATACGGCAGTACCACTGGACTTATACGCCAGTACCACTGGAATTATACGGCAGTACCACTGGACTTATACGGCAGTATCACTGGATTTATACGGCAGTACCACTGGACTTATACGACAGTACCACTGGACTGGATTTATATGGCAGTTTCACTGGATTTATATGGCAGTACCACTGGACATATACGGCAGTACCACTGGACATATACGGCAGTATCACTGGACTGGATTTATACGGCAGTACCACTGGACATATACGCAAGTATCACTAAAATTATATGGCAGTATCACTGGACATATACGGCAGTATCACTGGACATATATGGCAGTACCGCTGGACATATATACGGCAGTATCACTGGACATATACGACAGTATCACTGGAATTATACGCCAGTACCACTGGAATTATACAGCAGTATCACTGGATTTATACGGCAGTATCACTGGAATTATATGGCAGTACCACTGGACATATACAGCAGTATCACTGGAATTATATGGCAGTACCACTTGACATATACGGCAGTATCACTGGACATATACGGCAGTATCACTGGAATTATATGGCAGTACCACTGGACATATACGGCAGCATCACTAGACATATACGGCAGTATCACTGGGCTGGATTTATACGCCAGTACCACTGGATTTATACGGTAGTACCACTGGACATATACAGCTGTATCACTGGATTTATATGGCAGTATCACTGGAATTATACGGCAGTATCACTGGAATTATATGGCAGTACCACTGGACATATACAGCAGTATCATTGGAATTATATGGCAGTACCACTTGACATATATACGGCAGTATCACTGGTCATATACGGTAGTATCACTGGAATTATATGACAGTACCACTGGACATATACGGCAGTATCACTGGGCTGGATTTATACGGCAGTACCACTGGATTTATACGGCAGTACCACTGGACATATACTGCTGTATCACTGGATTTATATGGCAGTATCACTGGACTGGATTTATATGGCAGTACCACTGGATTTATATGGCAGTACGACTGGACATATACGGCAGTATCACTGGAATTATATGGCAGTACCACTGGACATATACGGCAGTATCACTGGATTTATGCAGCAGTACCACTGGACATATACTGCAATATCACTGGACTGGATTTATATGCCAGTACCACTGGATTTATACGGCAGTACCACTGGACATATACGGCAGTATCACTGGAATTTTACGGCAGTACCACTGGACTTATACGCCAGTACCACTGAAATTATATGGCAGTACCACTGGACTTATACGGCAGTATCACTGGATTTATACGGCAGTACCACTGGATTTATACGGCAGTACCACTGGACTTAAACGACAGTACCACTGGACTGGTTTTATACAGCAGTATCACTGGAATTATATGGCAGTACCACTGGACATATACGGCAGTATCACTGGATTTATACGGCAGTACCACTGGACATATACGGCAGTATCACTGGACTGGATTTATTCGGCAGTACCACTGGACATATACGGCAGTATCACTGGAATTATATGGCAGTACCACTGGACATATATGGCAGTATCACTGGACATATACGGCAGTACCGCTGGACATATACGGCAGTATCACTGGACATATACGGCAGTACCACTGGACTTATACAGCAGCACAGGGACACCACCACTGGATGGACTTATACAGCAGCCCTGGACATATGGCAGCAGAGGACACCACCACTGTGACTGGACTGATGCAGCATAAGACACTACACTGGACTGAGCAGCACAAGACAGCACTGGAATCGCCACTCCACTTTCCCTCCCGCACAGACACTGAGGACGGAGGGGTATGGGTCGTTGGGTAGAACCAATTTAGGTCGACAGTCATTAGGTCAACCATGGAAGGTCAACATGTATTAGGTCGACAGGGACAATATATCGACATGGGAATTAGATCGACATGTACTAGGTCGACAGGTCAGAAGGTCGACATTGTTGTTTTGTTTTTTTACTTTTTTGGGTGTCGTTTTCTTTGTAAAGTGACGGGGAACCCCAATTAGTGCACCGTGTCCCCTCACATGGCTCGCTTCACTCGCTATGCTTCGGGCAAGGTTACCATTCCAATCGTAGTCCACGTGGATCGTTAAGTATGAAAAAATCCAAAAAATTTCATACGCAGAGAGATGCTTCTCGCTATAGGCTGAATGGGCATTACTGGGTAGTAACTGGGCATTCTGTGAATGTGTTTTTTGGGCATGCAGCCGAAGTTGAGACCTCTTCCAATTTGTGAGTCAGACTCATCTTCTGCATTTACCATGGGTTAGTTGTAAATTACATTACTAGTGATGATGGCTTCTTTCATGGCCATAGTTGCAGAGGACTTAAGGAATTGAGACTCAGTAAGCACATGTGAGCAGAGTGGACCTCTACTCCCTATGAGCAGACAGATATACATGAACTGACCTGAATCTGGAAACAATAATTATATCTCCAATGACTGCACACAGACTGCATACTTTCCTACCTGACCCTCTCCATGAGGGAGAAAATGCGCTGTTCCTGGACTTTCCTGGTAATGTCTGATTGCCATCACCTGTGATGAGCTAGTTAATTGATAAGAAAGGCGTTTCACCACAGGTGATGGCAATCATACATTACCAGGAAAGTCCAGGAACAGAGAATTTTCTCCCTCATGGAGAGGGTCAGGTAGACAAGTATGAGTCACAGAGGGTCTGATTTATGTTTGTAAGTAAAGCAAAAAAAAGCAAGTAACTTTTTGCCTGGAGCAAACCATGTTGCCTTGCAATGGGAGCAAATATGTAATATTTTCTCTGAGTAGGGTAAATACTGTTCTGCTGTTTCATGAAGCCCACAAATGTTAGACAGCTTTATTTTTACTCTTCAATTTAGATTTCAGTTGAATACACTCCACTCAAATCTAAATCTCTCTGCACATGTTACATCTGCCTCACCTGCACTGCAACATGGCTTAGCCCAGTTGTTTACCTGTTTGCTGTATATACAAACAGGAATCTGGCCCAGGATCAATGTTAAAAGCTTTCACATGCAATATCCCAGTGTCCTCTGCTTCAGACTCTATAACAGCCTGTAACTATTGCTAAAAATAAGACAAAAAATATATTTCTATAAAACTGCATTTTCTTTTATATTTGAACAACTATGACCCCCACACACTACTTGAGCAAAAATCTGTTTTATCATTTTTTTCTGTGATTAGTTGTGTAGTTTGTATGTTTTCTTCATTATAATACTGTTGCCAGGAATCATGCATCTTGACAAAATTGGCTGTGGAACAATTGCTCTGTAATAATTTTAGCAGGATTGTGTCCACACAAAGGGGGTAATTCTGAGTTGATCGCAGCAGGATTTTTGTTAGCAGTTGGGCAAAACCATGGGGGTAATTCCAAGTTGATCGCAGCAGGTTTTTTTTTAGCAATTGGGCAAAACCATGTGCACTGCAGGGGAGGCAGATATAACATGTGCAAGGAGAGTTAGATTTGGGTGGGTTATTTTGTTTCTGTGCAGGGTAAATACTGGCTGCTTTATTTTTACACTGCAAATTAGATTGCAGATTGAACACACCCCATCCAAATCTAACTCTCTCTGCACATGTTATATCTGGCTCCCCTGCAGTGCACATGGTTTTGCCCAATTGCTAAAAAAAATCCTGCTGCGATCAATTTGGAATTACCCCCCATGTGCACTGCAGGGGAGGCAGATATAACGTGCAGAGAGAGTTAGATTTGGGTGGTGTGTGTTCAATCTGCAATCTAATTTGCAGTGTAAAAATAAAGCAGCCAGTATTTACCCTGCACAGAAACAAAATAACCCACCCAAATCTAACTCTCCTTGCACATGTTATATCTGCCTCCCCTGCAGTGCACATGGTTTTGCCCAATTGCTAAAAAAAATCCTGCTGCGATCAACTTGGAATTACCCCCATGGTTTTGCCCAACTGCTAACAAAAATCCTGCTGCGATCAACTCAGAATTACCCCCTTTGTGTGGACACAATCCTGCTAAAATTATTACAGAGCAATTGTTCCACAGCCAATTTTGTCAAGATGCATGATTCCTGGCAACAGTATTATAATGAAGAAAACATACAAACTACACAACTAATCACAGAAAAAAATGATAAAACAGATTTTTGCTCAAGTAGTGTGTGGGGGTCATAGTTGTTCAAATAAATTGCAGTGTAAAAATAAAGCAGCCAGTATTTAACCTGCACAGAAACAAAATAACCCACCCAAATCTAACTCTCTCTGCACATGTTATATCTGCCTCCCCTGCAGTGCACATGGTTTTGCCCAACTGCTAACAAATATCCTGCTGCGATCAACTCAGAATTACCCCCTAAATGCCAAATGACACAGAATGAAAAAAAAAAAAAAAGCTTCAGAATAGTGAGACAATTTTGGTCTGCTCAAATTTGTGAGTGCATCAATTTTGTTTAGAGGTAGATTACAGACTCCCCCTCTCCCCTCAGCAAGGCAATATTAACCCTTTCATGCATGAATCATGATGCAAGATCTTTTTTCTTAGTCTTCAAAAAAAGTTTTGTATTTTTATTTTTTAAGGAGCGTACACGCATTTAGCGTGCACATTGGGGGAGGGTGCTTCAAAAGATCTCTCTCAGAGTGCAAGTAGGCCTGGAGCCAGCTCTGTTTGCTGTCTGGGTACTTTGGGGTCTGTCCTGTAATTACAATATATACATAAGGAGAGAGAATTGACAGCATAGGAAAGGAATGAGTTAAACATCTTGTGAGGGGTGGACCTAGCTGGAAGGAAAGTACAACCCTTTGGGAAAAGGGGTGGGTTAGTATATATAGGGAAGGATAGACATCTTGTCTCTCTCTTGTTGGTGAAATTGCCTTGAGTGGGTGAGTGCTGCATAGCAGGCTTACCAACTTCTACTGTGTTTCCCCTGGGGCTCATTAACTTTGGTCCCCTCCTCTGCATTCCCCCCCCCCTCCCTTTTTTGAGTCTACAGTTCGGCTGGCCTCCACGGGCTCGAGCGGGGCCGAGGTGCGGCAGCCCGGGTCAGCTTGTTGCTGAGTTCCAGGCCGGCTTTGCCGGAGGGGCTTGGGCAGCGGGGTGGGCCAGCGGTGCGTCCCGGCCGCCCAGAGGTGGAAGGGCGGCTGCCCCCACCTCCGAGCGCGGCGGGTGATTAGTGGCGGGCGACCGCGGGCGCGCGCATGCGCGCCGCTGTGGGCGCCCGTCCGTGGAGCCGCACAGGGCTCATGTGCAGCTCCCTGGGCACTGTACAGGATGGCGGGGCCAGGACGGAGTCGGCTGCTAGCCGCGCGAGGTCTGTCACTGGGCCTCGCGCGGCGGATCTGCAGGGGGATGCGGCCGGCCGGAAAGCAGTGGGACGCGCGCACGAGGTGCGCGCGCACCCACGAGGGCTTCCGGCGTCGCCGTGCGCGCACGGGGGCGCGCACGGGGGCGCGCAGCGGCGTCGCCAGCCTCACGGTCTCCCCAGCTTGCTCCCCTGCAGCCGGAGTCCGGCGGGGGGCAGGGGGGGGGGAGGAGAGGTACGAGGGTGGTTCCCTCAGAAGAATATAAGCAGGGCTCTGCAGGGAGGGACGACCAGGGGGTACACGGGGGTCCCTCAGAAGAGTATAAGCAGGGCTCTGCAGGGAGGGACGACCAGGGGGAACACGGGGGGTTAGAGGCACCAGGAGTCGGGGCGCGCGCACGATGTGCGCGCGAGCCCGTACTCACGGCAGGCGGCGCCTTTTGCGCGCGTGCGCGCACAGCGGCGCCGCACGTCTCTCTGTCTCCCCAACTCGCTCCCCTGGAGCCAGATGCCAGTGGCTTGCGGGGGAGGGGGGGCAGGGAAGGGGTGCGGGGGCCGCAGGGCTGCTGCGGGCGCTAACCGGCCTCGCCGCAGGTCCCTCCTAGCGGGCGGAGTTGGCTCCGATCTGCGGGGGGTTCGGAGAGCGACAGCAGCGTTGGCGCCGACGGCCAGTCCCTCGATAGAGACGGGCGCCCCCTCCCCCTTTTTTCCCGCCAAGGCAGACGTCGGCCCCCGGGTGACGCCGTCGGGCGTCATGCGGGTAGGCGCGCGGGGGCCCCGGCTGGGGGCACCGGGGAGCCGGCGCCGTGGTTCGGGCCAGTAAGGGCCCCTCCGGAACTCTGGAGTTGGCTCTGGCCAAGGTGGGCGCGGCATTACGGCCGCTGGCTGCGGCTGCATCACCGGGGGTAGCGGCAAGCTCCGACGCGGCTGCGATGGAAGGCGGGTCCGGAAGACGGTCAGCTTCAGCGGCGCGGCGAATTGCCACGCCTGCAGGGAGCTCGGAGAGGCCGCCGCAGACCTAGAACACGGTCCGTAACAGGACGGGCAGGGACGCGCTGCGGGGACAACCCCCTCACGAGTGGCTCGGCAGGCGCCGCAGTTGTTTTCCTGTGTCTTTCGCCCCCCTTTTTCTCTCCTGCAGGGGATCGCGGCGAAGTGGAGATGGTGGAGTACGGGTAAGAAGACGTCGGTTCTGCCACGCCGGAGGATTCCGTGTCGGTGCAGTCGACGGGTTCAGGTGAGGTGTTACAGTCGGTAGCGGGATCATCCACGAGTCCCAGTTCTCGCAACTTTTCCTCTTCCTCCTTTTCCTCTGCTCTGTCGTCGCAGGCGTCCGAAGTCGGTAGCGCTACTAGGGCGAAGAATCAGGCGACTAAATTCGCCAAAAGGGCGGCGGGGCAGCTGGGAGCTCGAAGAGGCGTAAGCGGATTGGGGAGGATGCTCGCAGGGCCAAGAAACGCAGCGATTTGCACGGGTGGGCGCGCTGCGACTACACTGCAGTGATGCGGGGCCTGCGGGATAGCGGACGTAGGAAGATTCGTAGTGGGACTTCGTGCATGTGTTCGTCTGTACGAAGGAAGCGAAGAAGGAGTATAGATCGGCGGCTGCAAAGAGGGACATCGGGGCCGTGGCCTTCCGTACCTTCGTTAACTGGCTGGCCGGTTTTGGGTCTTCGCGGCGTGCTACCTGGAAGATAGGCCGGTCGAGCACAGGAACGTGATTCGGTACATGCTTCTCATACATGACTTGCAGCGCACTTCTTCGGGATCGGAGTGGCGTAGGTAGAAGCAGGATGGTTAGCGGGTCATGGACTTTGGGTTCAAGGACGTCTAGGTCTGGCTCAAAGTCACTCGGGCTTCACAGCAGACGGAGGAGCCCCGGAAGCCGGGGGCGGACGGCCACCACCGCGCAGGGTCGTCCGCCCAGGGGTAAGGCGCGGACGGCGGATCGGCCAAATCCAGCCTCCTCCTGCTTCAAAGGCAGTCGTCAAGGTACCCGGGGTACACAAACTTATCTCAGGCAGGCCGCGGGCGGGAGCGCTCCACAGAGCTTCAACGCCAACTGCTTTAGAAACGATGGGCAAGGGGTTAAATTGGTATCCAAATAGGGCAGATGCAAAAATTTCTGTTTTTCCGGTTTTAATTTTGTTTGCGCGTGCCTGTTGCGAGCGAGGTGTCGGTTCGGGTCCAGTGGATACGGAGGTCATCTCTCCAGTGGGGGTGGTTCCGAAGAAGACTCCGGGCGCTTTTCGGCTTATTCAACATCTTTCTTACCCATCGGGGACGGCGGTCAATGACGTGAGGCCGCCGGATCATGGTTCGGTGGTTTATCAGTCGTTGACGAGGCATTGGCGCTGGTCCGCAGTTACGGGACTGGAGCACTCATGGCTAAGATCGAGGTTGAGTCCGCTTTTCGGTTGCTGCCATTACATCCGGACTCATTCCGTTTTATGGGGTTTTCGGATCGGAAGGGGGTATTTCATCGGCAACGGTTTGCCGAGGGGGTGTTCCGTTTCATGCTCGTTTTTCGAACGGTTTAGCACGTTTCTACACTGGTTCGTGGAGTTTTCGCCAAGGGGTCATGGGGTCGCCCATTACCTCAATGACTTCCTGTGTGCGGGCGGCACATTCAGCACGGGCGGCGACTTGCTGGTCAGCATCCGAGCCCTGTTTTTTCCACTTCGGCGTTTCAGTGGATGAGGAGAAAACTGAGGGACCGTCCTCCTGTTTGTCCTTTTGGGGATCGATTTCGACACAGCGGCAGGATCGGGTCGGCTGCATCGGGACAAGGTGGTGAAGCTCCGCGAAGCTATTGGCCGGTTCGAAGGGTCGCGTAAGATCACACTGCCGGAAGCTGGAAAGGGCGAATGCGGGGTGTGCCAGACCACATCATTTCGTGCGATGATCCTCCGAGATTTAAGGGGATGGAGCAATATGGGCCTCATTCCTGGAGGATTTCAACGGGGGTGTATATGGCAGGCTCCAACGGTAGTCAGCGCTAGGATGCAGTTGTTCACCGACGCGGCTGGGGCCTCTGGATACGGATGTTATCGGGAGGGATCTTGGTGCGCGGCTTCGTGGACGGCATCGCGAAGGCGTAACCAGGGACTTTTTGCTTCTGGAGTTTTTTTTTCCCCATTATGGGGGCGCTGGCTCCTCGCAGCATCTTTAGATGTGACACTCTGGGCGTTGGCGCATGCGATAAATAACAAGGGGGCGAAGCCGCTGTCATGCTGCGGGTGCTGGGACAGTTGCTGTAGACATGCCTACGTCGGAACGTGTGGTTCCGCGCGCAACATGTGCCGGGGCTGGAGAACGGAATTGCCGACGCTCTGTCACGAGGGCATTGGGAAAGTTTTTTGTTTGTTAGCACCGTAGGCCGACGAACATGGTGTTCAGTGTCCCGGTTATGTTGGGAGGTGATCGGGACGGATTGGAGGGTCTTGCGTTGCGGTCAGTCGCGCCAGCCACGCTTAAGCCGCAAGCTTGGAGCGGAGTAGGAGGAGCTTGTTTAAGGACGAATTCAGCAAGGTAAGAGCGGGCATCGGAGGATGCTTTCTTTTATTTGGCAGCTGTAGGTTTCGGGTAGGTCCAGAGCGGTGGTATCCCGGTACTTGGCCAGGATTTCGTTTCAGCGGGATAAAGGGCGTCCCCGACGTGGCTAAGAGCGGGATTCTGTTGAAGGCGATGAAAGGATGGGCGCGAGTCGCGCCGACGCCCATTGATGCGGCCTTGTTGCTGGATGTCATCAGGGCGGTTAGAGGTGTCGCGTCGTCCATGTTTTGAATTGCGGTTGTTCTTCAGTTTGGCGTGCTCAATGGCTTACCACGGGGCTTTTAGGGTTCCGGAACTGGTAGCGCCTTCTCAGCGAGCAGATTCGCGCATGCTGGTCAGGGACGTGGTGGTGGGTGAGAAGTCCTTGCTTTGCAGATTGCGACGCTCTAAGACTGACCAAGTGGGGAGAGGTCAATGGGTCACCTTGGTTCCGGCTCTTGAGGAGAGCATTTGCCCAGTGAGGTTGGCGGTGCAATATGAGGCAGTACGGCCCGACGGTCGGGGGTCATGGCCGCTGCACTATGAAGGGCTGCCGGTGACGAAGTATCTATTTCATGGGATGCTGGGTTGCTGTCTTGCGAGCTTGGGCCTTCCACCCGCTGCGTTCGGGACGCATTCCCTCCGCATAGGGGCTGCGACGTCGGCTGCGGCGACGGGATTTTACATGGCTGAGATCCAGGCGGTGGGGCGATGGAAGTCGTCAAGCTACAGACGGTATATGCGCCCCGTTGCATGAGATGTTGGCTCGCGCGTACTTGTGTGTCAATTCCAGTCGTTTAATCATGTTATTACAGTTCAGTACGTTATGGTGTTGTGCGTTTGTTTGTCTTCCCCCTTTTTTATCCTACTCAGGGATTAGCTACTCGCCGTTGCTGGCATGAGCCGGCAGCGGGGGTCTGGAGTTATTTTGCAATTTTTTGCCTGACTTGACGGACTGAATTCTAATCCACAATTCGGCTAATCTGTTTTAATCAGAGTCCCTCAGCAGGTCTTTATGCTTTCACCTCCAGCTGAGTTATTACATGTTTTACCCCTTCTCCCCCCACCCCCCCCTCCCCTCCCCCTTTTGGTTTGTTATTTTCATCTTTCCCATTTGTGTGTTCAAGTTAGGCTTCAAATTGGCGGATTGCTCGTGCAGATCGGCTAGGCCGAGACTGCTGCAATATACGACAGCAAAATTTTTCTTTTTGGCAGATCCTTCAGGTTAATGCAGTAAATTAAACAATGGTATAGATGATTAGTAACCACTTTTACCCCCTTTTCCTCCTCTTCAGGTTGGTTGGTAGATGACTTGCCTATTTTGGTGGTTGGCCACTCTTATGTGTATTGGGCCGCCCAGTGTTGGCCTCGCAGGGGGCACAGATGTTTCCTAGGGCTCCAGAAGTTCGTTGGCTTGGTTGGCAAGGGATGATGTGGACGGAGTGGAGAAGTAGACTAGTGAGTCAGGCCAGCAAGCATGTTAGCCCTAGGGTGTTGGTTGTCCATTTAGGTGGCAACGACCTGGGGAAGAGGACTTATTTGGAGATGCGGTGGGCCATGATACAGGATCTGGCAAGTTTGGCCGCAGCAGTGGACCAATTGTATATTGGTGTTCTCCTTGATGGTGCCAAGGTTGAGTTGGCAAGGTGTGGCGGACGGTCGCGAAATTGAGGAGGCCACGCAGTAGGGGAATGGACCACTTGTATATTGGTGTTCTTCTTGATGGTGCCAAGGTTGAGTTGGCAAGGTGTGGCGGACGGTCGCGAAATTGAGGAGGCCACGCAGAAGGGGAATGGACCACTTGTTATATTGGTGTTCTCCTTGATGGTGCCAAGGTTGAGTTGGCAAGGTGTGACGGACGGTCGCGAAATTGAGGAGGCCAGGCAGAAGGTGAATGGGGCGGTGGCGAAGTGGGTTGTCCCACGGAGGCCAAGTGGTTCGCCACCCTAGGATTCAGTCAGAGACAAAGTCACCTTCTTCGGCCTGATGGTGTGCATCTATCCAATGAGGGGATGATGTTCTTTCCTGGAGGATCTGTTCCTAGGGTTGCTGGAGTTAGGGTGAGGTTATGGTGGCGGTGCGAAGACTCTGGGAAGGAGTCTTTCGCTGTTGGCGGAAAAGAACGGCAGTTGGTGGTTGTATGGTAAGCTGTAGTGATTTACAGTTTGATTTGGTTTAGGTGCACTCACCTCCATAGACTTATTGGCCGCTTGACCACCCGTCCGGGAAGGCAGCGGCAGGGCACCCAGGAGCGGTGGGTAGTCACTGTGGGGGTGGAGTTGTCACCTATTACCGGTTTTTGATAGTTGTAGTAAAATTAGGATGGTTTCGAATTTTTAGTATTTTACGGTTAATTTAGCTTAGTAGAGCCGTTCTTTTTGCTGCCACCATATGCCGGCTGTATCGGCATCTTAACAAAGTTTTCAATTACAGGTTTGCTATGGTTAGGGTCAAATAAATAGCTAGCAATTTTTCTGCCAAATTCAAGTCTCCGTGTCTTTATTTATTGGGTTTAGAGGTAACGAATGCTTTACTTGGAATGAACGGGTCCACCAAATGTCACTAGGATGTTTATGGCTGCCCTACCAGCCCACCCCCATGTAATTTAATGTATGTGCTGTTCCTAAAAAGTGAGCTGAGGTTTGTGTTCTTGTGCTGCTGGGGGTGTACTGGAGCAGAGGCGTAACTAGCACGGGGCGAGCAGGGCACGTGCGATGGGTGCCGTGGCAGCCCCAGCAGAGGGGGGCGCCACCGGCACGGCCCGCTCGCCCCGTGCGACTGGGATTCGGCACCGCAGCTCTCCCTGTTTCCCCCGGCTGCGGCTGGAGGGCGGCCGCAACTGTCCCCCCGCACCAGTTTGTTTTATTAGATTTTTTTGCGGGTTACGGAGGGCAGTGGGGATTGAGGGTAGGCGCCGGTAATTACAACAGCCGCCCGCCCCCTCACCAGCAGCAGCCGCCCGCCCCCTCACCAGCAGCAGCGGCCCGCCCCCTCACCAGCAGCAGCAGCGCCAACCAGACCTATATGGAGCCAGCGGCAGCAACAGGAGCAGTTTATCCTCCACGGTTCCAGCGGTAAGATGCAATGTATCTGGCACTGTGGGGCATGTATCTGGCACTGTGGGGCATGTAACTGGCACTGTGGGGCATGTATCTGGCACTGTGGGGCATGTAACTGGCACTGTGGGGCAATGTATCCGGCACTGTGGGGCAATGTAACTGGCACTGTGAGGCAATGTATCTGGCACTGTGGGGCAATGTATCTGGCACTGTGGGGCATGCATCCGGCACTGTGGGGAAATGTAACTGGCACTGTGGGGCAATGTATCTGGCACTGTGGGGCATGTAACTGGCACTGTGGGGCATGTATCTGGCACTGTGGGGCATGTATCTGGCACTGTGGGGCAATGTATCTGGCACTGTGGGGCATGTAACTGGCACTGTGGGGCAATGTAACTGGCACTGTGGGGCAATGTAACTGGCACTGTGGGACATGTATCTGGCACTGAGTGGGGCATGTATCTGGCACTGTGGGGCATTGTATCCGGCATTGTGGGGCAATGTAACTGGCACTATGGGGCATGCATCTGGCACGGAGTGGGGCATGTATCTGGCACGGAGTGGGGCATGTATCTGGCACTGTGGGGCATTGTATCCGGCATTGTGGGACAATGTAACTGGCACTGTGGGGCATGTAACTGGCACTATGGGGCAATATAACTGGCACTGTGGGGCATGTATCTGGCACTGAGTGGGGCATGTATCTGGCACTGTGGGGCAATGTATCTGGCACTGCGGGCCATTTTCAGTGGCCACACCCCTTCTGGAGCGTGGTCACACCCCTTCTGGAACGTGGCCACACCCCTTCTGGAGTGTGGCCACGCCCATTTTCCGGCGCGCGCACATGCTTCTTTTTGTGTGTATTTTTTTTTGGGGGGGGGGGGGGGGCGCCATTTTCCATTTTCCCCTGGGCTCCGAAAACCCTAGCTACGCCTCTGTACTGGAGTAGCCAGTGCCTCCTGAGCCATTTACCTCACCGCACGTCACTGGTACGTATAATATATACTGTATTGTGTTTATTAAAATATATGTTTACATATCACACTCACATTCACACACATTGGGCGCCATGCCATAGTAGAATGTGAGGAGCAGGAGTGGGAGCAGCAATTTTCACGTGCTGCTGTGAACAGCCTGAGCTCTGCCCCGACGAGAGCTCCATGCAGCAGCAGCTTCAGTGATCGCGGTAGCGGTCGCGATCGTGGTTTGTACTGAGACGGAGGCATAGCTGTCTACGTCTCAGGAAAAAATAATTTGGTTGGTCAGGGGGGTTTCGGGGTACTCAGAACCCCCCTGCGTGCGCCACTGGTTATGGTTCCAATTTGTTCATAAGTTTTTATGTCTGCTTATGGATGTATTCATCCAGAAACAAAAATGTCCTCAGTATATATAACAAATATTTTCATTTACTCTTGAGTTTGCTTCATACCTAGAAAGCTAGCCCATTTCACAGACTGATTTTGACTGATTTTAATGTTTGGTGTAAAAGTGGGAGAGGCACCCTGGACGCTGCATGCAGATGTACTTAGTTTAGGTGTACAAGCTGCATTGTGGCACCTGTTAGCTTGTTTTGCATCCATAAGCACTGGCCAGTGATTTCCACACTGAACCGGATTTAAAGGGGTACCTTTGACATGGCCCTGTGCTTCAATGAAGTGGTGTCTCACTTGGCCTTCCTCTGTGGCGTTGCTTCATAGAGCTAGCATTGATCAATGCTCAAGAAATGGATTATTTGAAATCCAACTGATTCATGTAATTGAATCCAGACATTTGGTACAGCAGCCATGTATTTATCAAGTCACATCAAGAAAGTGATCACCCGAATGTACAATCTCCTGTTTTGTTTTGTTTTTATGTCAATGAGGGTACATCACCACACACTGCTCCATGAGATCCACTCGCCCCGTGTGTGTGTGTTATACCACTCTGTGCCTAACCCTGTTGCTAGATGTTCTTGATGTCTGAAGAAAAGAAAATAATAATAATAAAGCATCCACCACTACTACCACAGCTGCTTCTAATGATAATAATTTAAAATAATTTACAACTTAAAAAAATTAAGATAACATATGATGATACATATAATGCTACCGCCAGCTGTCAAAACTGGCATATATGGCTATTATATGAGGAAAATATTTATGTTAGGTCTATATGCCAGGATAAGTCTTGCATGCAGTATGGATCTTTGTATTGCATGACGTCCACTGAAGTGCACATATGAGTTTAAATCAACTGTGAAAAGTATTTTATCAAAACATCTACCGTATTATGCTCTAGATGTTACTTTCCTAGAATGTATTGTTTGTACCTAATCTCTCTGAGGAAAAAAATATTTTACAGAAATGCCTGAAGTACACGGTGCTGGTAAAGTTCTCATCCATTTTATTTTGACCTTATTATTTTTGTAGGAATTAAAAGATACTAATGGATGGCATACCTTCTACGTTTGATAGAGGTCCAAATAAGAGGACATACAGCACTGATGATGTCAAAGGAGAGTTTCTATAGGAGATAATGACTCAAAAAGAGCTGCCCAGAGATGTGCAGCAGGCATTTTTCGTGTTTTGTGTTTTGGTTTTGGATTCGGGTCCACGGTTGTGTTTTGGATTCGGACGCGTTTTGGCAAAACCACCCTTTCGGGTTTTGAATTCAGATGTGTTTTGGATTCGGGTGATTTGTTTTAAAACCTCAAAAACAGCTAAAATCATAGAATTTGTGGGTAATTTTGATCCTATAGTATTATTAAGCTCAATAACCATAATTTCCACTCATTTCCAGTCTATTCTGAACACCTCACACCTCACAATATTATTTTTAGTCCTACAATTTGCACCAAGGTCGCTGGATGACTAATCTAAGCGACCCAAGTAGGCAGCACAAACACCTGGCCCATCTAGGAGTGGCAATGCAGTTTCAGACAGGATGGCACTTAAAAAAAATAGTCCCCAAACAGCACATGATGCAAGATAAATAAAAAGGTGCAAGATGGAATTGTCCTTGGGCCTTCCTACCCACCCTTATGTTGTATAAACAGGACATGCACACTTTAACAAACCAATAATTTCAGCGACAGGGTCTGCCACACGACTGTGGCTGAAATGACTGGTTGGTTTGGGCCCCCACCAAAAAAGAAGCAATTAATCTCTCCTTGCACAAACTGGCTCTACAGAGGCAAGATGTCCACCTCATCCTCCGATTCCTCACCCTTTTCACTGCATAGTTACCTACTTTCTGGCAGCCCTCTCCGGGAGAGAGCTGCCAGGTCGGCTCAGTGGAGGGGCTGTCCGGGACGATTATGAGAGGAGGGGGCGGGGAGGAAGCGGAATGGAGCATTGTGGAGGCGGGCCAGAGGCGGTATGAGGGCGGGGTTACAGCGACAATGTGTTTAAGCCACGCCCCCCGCTCTGTAATGCCGCTGTAACTGGCATTTTCCAGCAGGGGGCGTGACTACGATGACGCGATTCTTGTTGAATCGCGTCATCGAGTGTCCGGACCGCCCACTTTACTCTCAAAGTGGGCGGCCGGGCAGGAGGGAAGTGAAAAGTCGGGAGACTTGTCTGCTCTTCCGTAGGGCTGGGAGGGTCACCCGATTTTCGGGAGCCTCCCGGCCATTCCGGGAGAGTAGGTAAGTATGTTTCACTGTGTACATTCTCCTCCTCACAGAGTATTAATTCATCCCCACTGGAATCCACCATCACAGGTCCCTGTGTACTTTCTGTAGGCAATTGCTGGTAAATGTCTCCACGGAGGAATTTATAATTCATTTTGATGAACATCATCTTCTCCACATTTTCTGGAAGTAACCTCGCTGATAAGGTGACCGGCTGAACTAAACACTCTTTCGGAGTACACACTGGAGGGGGGGCAACTTAGGTAAAATAAAGCCAGTTTGTGCAAGGGCCTCCAAATTGCCTGTTTTTCTGCCAGTATACATACGGACTGTTTGACATGCCTACTTGGATGCTGTCACTCATATAATCCTCCACCGTTCTTTCAATGGTGACAGAATCATATGCAGTGACAGTAGACGACATGTCAGTAAATCGTTGGCAGGTCCTTCAGTCCGGACCAGATGTCAGCACTTGCTCCTGACTGTCCTGCATCACCACCAGCGGGTGAGTTTGGAAATGTTATCCTTTTCCTGGCAGCTCCAGTGGTGGTAGAAAATGAAGGAGGAGCTGTTGGTGGGTCACGTTCCGCTTGACTTGACAATTGTCTCACCAGCAGGTCTTTGAACATCTGCAGACTTGTGTTTGCCGGAAAGAGAGATACAACGTAGGCTTTAAACCTAGGATCGAGCACGGTGGACAAAATGTAGTGCTCTGATTTCAACAGATTGACCACCCGTGAATCCTGGTTAAGCGAATTAAGGGCTCCATCCACAAGTCCCACATGCCTAGCAGAATCGCTCCGTTTTAGCTCCTCCTTCAATCTCTCCAGCTGCTTCTGCAAAAGCCTGATGAGGGGAATGACCTGACTTAGGCTGGCAGTGTCTGAACTGACTTCACGTGTGGCAAGGTCAAAGGGTTGGAGAACCTTGCACAACATGGAAATCATTCTCCACTGCGCTTGAGTCAGGTGCATTTCCCCTCCTTTGCCTACATCATAGGCAGATGTATAGGCTTGAATGGCCTTTTGCTGCTCCTCCATCCTCTGAAGCATATAGAGGGTTGAATTCCACCTTGTTACAACCTCTTTCTTCAGCTGATGGCAGGGCAGGTTCAGGAGTGTTTGCTGGCGCTCCAGTCTTCAGCACGCGGTAGCTGAATGCCGAAAGTGGCCCGCAATTTTTCGGGACACCGACAGCATCTCCTGCATGCCCCTGTCGTTTTAAAAAAAATTATGCACCACCAAATTAATTGTATGTGCAAAACATGGGACGTGCTGGAATTTGCCCACATGTAATGCACGCACAATATTGGTGGCGTTGTCCGATATCACAAATCTCCAGGAGAGTCCAATTGGGGTAAGCCATTCTGCGATGATGTTACTCAGTTTCCGTAAGAGGTTGTCAGCTGTGTGCCTCTTATGGAAAGCGGTGATACAAAGCGTAGCCTGCCTAGGAACGAATTGGCATTTGTGAGATGCTGCTACTGGTGCTGCTGCTGTTGTTGCGGTGGGAGGCAATACATCTACCCAGTGGGCTGTCACAGTCATATAGTCCTTAGTCTGCCCTGCTCCACTTGTCCACATGTCCGTGGTTAAGTGGACAGTGGGTACAACTGCATTTTTTAGGACACTCTTTCTGACGTCTGTGTACATTCTCGGTATCGCCTGCCTAGAGAAGTGGAACCTAGATGGGATTTAGTACCAGGGACACACTACCTCAAGCAATTCTCTAAGTCCCTGTGAACTAACGGTGGATACCGGACGCACGTCTAACACCAACATAGTTGTCAAGGCCTGAGTTATCCGCTTTGCAACAGGATGACTGCTGTGATATTTCATCTTCCTCACAAAGGACTGTTGGACAGTCAATTGCTTAATGGAAGTAGTACAAGTGGTCTTCCGACTTCCCCTCTGGGATGACGATCGACTCCCAGCAGCAACAACAGCAGCGCCAGCATCAACAGCAGCAGTAGGCGTTCCACTCAAGGATCCATCGGAGGAATCCCAGTTAGGAGAGGACTCGTCAGTCTTGCCAGTGACGTGGCCTGCAGGACAATTGGCGTTCCTGTCTAAGGAGGAAATTGACACTGAGGGAGTTGGTGGTGTGGTTTGCAGGAGCTTGGGTACAAGAGGACGAAGGGATTTAGTTGTCAGTGGACTGCTTCCGCTGTTACCCAAAGTTTTTGAACTTGTCAATGACTTCTGATGAATGCGCTCCAGGTGACGTATAAGGGAAGATGTTCCTAGGTGGTTAACGTCCTTACCCCTACTTATTACGGCTTGACAAAGGCAACACATGGCTTGACACCTTTTTGTCTGCATTTCTGTTTAAATAATTCCACACCGAAGAGGTGATTTTTTTTGTATTTTGACCAGGCATGTCAATAGCCTTATTCATCGCACGGACAATAACTGTCTCCCCGGGTGCCTGATTTAAACAAACCACGTCACCATCAGAATCCTCATCGTCAACTTCCTCCTCAGCGCCAGCAACACCCATATCCTCATCCTGGTGTACGTCAACATCTTCAATTTGAATATCAGGAACTGGACTGTGGGTGCTCCTTCCAGCACTTGCAGGGGGCGTGCAAATGGTGGAAGGAGCCACTTCTTCCCGTCCAGTGTTGGGAAGGTAAGGCATCGCACCCGCCGACACATTTGGACTCTCCTTGGGGATTTGTGATTTAGAACGCACAATTCTTTGCTGTGCTTTTGCCAGCTTAACTCTTTTCATTTTTTTTAGCGGGAGGATGAGTGCTTCCATCGTCATGTGAAGCTGAACCACTAGTCATGAGGAACATAGGAGAGGGCCTTAGCCATTCCTTGCCACTCCGTATCGTAAATGGCATATTGACAAGTTTACGCTTCTCCACAGACGATTTTAATTTAGATTTTTGGGTCATTTTACTGAACTTTTGCTTTTTGGATTTTACATGCTCTCTACTATGACATTGGGCATCGGCCTTGGCAGACGACATTGATGGCATTTCATCGTCTCTGCCAGGACTAGTGGCAGCATCTTCAGCACTAGGTGGAAGTGGATCTTGATCTTTCCCTATTTTACCCTCCAAATTTTTGTTCTCCATTTTTTAATGTGTGGAATTATATGCCAGTAATATATCTGGAATTAGACGGCAGTAATGTCTGGAATTAGATACCAAATAGATACCAGATACCACTGTGACTGGAATGATGATGACCTATGCACAGTGACAGGACACTACCACAGCACTCTACATCAGCAAGATGCAGCACAAGACACTGAGCACTGACCAGTGATACTGAGCACTGATGATACTACTGAGCACTGATACTGAGCACTGATGATACTACTGATACTGAGCACTGATGATACTACTGAGAACTGACACTGAGCAGCACGATGCAGCACAAGACACTGTACTAGTATTAGTAATGTAGTATTACTGAGCACCACGATGCAGCACAAGACAATGAGCAGTGATACTGAGCTTTGATGATACTACTGAGAACTGACACTGAGCAGCACGATGCAGCACAAAACACTGTACTAGTATTAGTAATGTAGTATTACTGAGCACCACAAGATAATGAGCACTGATACTGAGCACTGATGATACTACTGAGAACTGACACTGAGCAGCATAAGACACTGTACTAGCATTAGTGTGCAGCACAAAAGCACTCTGGAATTGTCACCCCCCAGATGCCACTGTGGCTGGAATGATGATGACCGATGCAGTCACAGGACACTACTACCACAGCACCCTACAGCAGCAAGATGCAGCACAAGAGAGACACTGTACTAGTTTTACTGAGCAGCAGCACAAGACAATGAGCACTGATACTGAGAACTGACACTGAGAGAACGTAGTCACATCTTCTCTGTACTCTCTACAATGCCCGAGTGAAAATGGCGGCGACGACGCGCGGCTCTTTATATGGAATCCGAATCTCGCGAGAATCCGACAGCGGGATGATGACATTTTGCCTTGTTCTGGTTTTCCGAGTCAGGCGGGAATAACCAAGCCAAGCTCGGACCCATGTTTGACACATGGAGTTCGGGGGGGTTCGGTTCTCGGCGAACCGAATCCGCTCATCTCTAATAGTAACCTCTAAGCATGAAAGGGTTAAAATCAGGAACATGCGGTGAGGTAAATGGCCCAGGAGGCACTGGCTAGTGCCACAGCCAGATTTGCACACAATATATGAGCCAAAGGGTTCATGTGGGCATTATACACAGGTGCAGCAGTATATACTGCTGGAACTTTGTTGAGTTTTGATCAGAGACATGCAGAAAAGATAGGAGTGCCTCACCTGACATAGACTTTTTTTTTTTTTTTTCAATATTAATTTTTATTATTTTGCGGGTAAACAAGGCAATAGGGAGAGGGGTACAGAAAAGAGAGAAGGGGTGGGGGAGGGTTGAGGGGGGTACACAGATTGTTCAGCAATAAAAACAAAATTACATAGAGGATATTAAGAAGAACATTGTACAGTAAAACAATGTGAGGCTAAATCTAACCAGCAGTAGATAAGTATTAAAATGATAACATATCAAGTGTCGTAAAGTGTCGTAAAGTGTCGTAAGTGTCGTAAAGGGGTGTGGGGTCTGGCAAGCGGTTATGCCAATAGGTAGACCACGAATACCAGCGGAGCAGTGGGCAGGATGGGTTAGTGGTATAGGCCACTCCCGCTGTCTCAAATTCGCAGTGCGACTGTACGCCCATCTCTATTGGTGATATATGGGGAACCCCTGTAGACCGCCATTGGCGAGTAATTAGTATTTTGGTTGAGATAAGAATATGGCCTAAAATGTAACGATCGCCTGGCGATAGGCCACCATAATATATATGAAGGAGAGCCAAACGCGGGTGGGGGGTTGCCGAAAGGCCCAGCACTAATTCTAAGAGGCGGAAGACAGAGGTCCAGAGCGGGGTAAGTACCGGGCAATCCCAGAAGATATGCATTAAGGTTACCACAGTTACGCCAGCACATATTGGACGTGGATGGGTGCATCGCATGTAAACGGGATGGGGTGAAATATAATCGGTGGAGAAGTTTATATGATAATTCTATATGTGATATACATTTAGATACTGTATAACAGGACCTGAAAACCATCTCCCATTCCTCCTCTGAGACTGGGCACCTAAGGTCCGCCTCCCATTTCACTCGGAAGGGGGCTTTCTGTGGGGGTTGGGGATCGATGATGTAATAATTATACCATGTAGTAATACCTCCCCTGCCTTCCCCGGTATCCAGGAGCTTCTGAACAAGTTTGGGTAAGGGGGATAGGGTATGGGGGGGCATTGAGGCCCCATGGAGCCAATGTCTGAGTTGCAAATATTTATAAAATCCTCCGTGTGACAGCAGGAATTTTTCCTGAATCTGGGCAAAAGAGAGAAGGGTATTACTCACCATTATATCCTGTATAGACCAGTGGCGTGCGGTGAGGTCATTGGCTGGGGAGGCACATACACACACACACACACTATATATATATATATATATATATATATATATATATATATACATACATATACGGTGGTCGAAGTGGAAATTTTGAAGTGGGGCTATGCAAAAGTCAAGGATGCAATTATGCTGCGCGCACGCTCCAGAAAAGGGGACGTGGTCACCCAAAAAAGGGGCATGGTCACCCAAAAGGGGGCATGTCCAGTGTAATAGAACCCCTTATACTATATAGTACTGGTGCCCCTTTCACCTTATAGCACACGGTACGAGCCGAAATTCACATTGTAGCACACGGTACGAGCCGAAATTCACATTGTAGCACACTGAATGAGCCGAAATTCACATTGTAGCACACGGTACGAGCCGAAATTCACATTGTAGCACACTGAATGAGCCGACATTCACATTGTAGCACACTGAATGAGCCGATATTCACATTATAGCACACTAAATGAGCCGAAATTCACATTGTAGCACACTGAATGAGCCGAAATTCACATTGTAGCACACTGAATGAGCCGAAATTCACATTGTAGCACACTGAATGAGCCGAAATTCACATTGTAGCACACTGAATGAGCCGAAATTCACATTGTAGCACACTGAATGAGCCGAAATTCACATTGTAGCACACTGAATGAGACGATATTCACATTGTAGCACACTGAATGAGCCGACATTCACATTGTAGCACACTGAATGAGCCAAAATTCACATTGTAGCACACTGAATGAGCCAAAATTCACATTGTAGCACACTGAATGAGCCAAAATTCACATTGTATCACACTAAATGAGCCGATATTCACATTGTAGCACACTGAATGAGCCGAAATTCACATTGTAGGACACTGAATGAGCCGACATTCACATTGTAGCACACTGAATGACCCGAAATTCACATTGTAGCACACTGAATGAGCTAAAATTCACCTTGTAGCACACTGAATGAGCCGATATTCACATTGTAGCACAGTGAATGAGCCGAAATTCACATTGTATCACACTGAATGAGCCGACATTCACATTGTAGCACACTGAATGAGCCAAAATTCACATTATAGCACACTGAATGAGCCGAAACTCACATTGTAGCACACTGAATGAGCCGACATTCACATTGTAGCACACTGAATGAGCCGACATTCCCATTGTAGCACACTGAATGAGCCGACATTCACATTGTAGCACACTGAATGAGCTGATATTCACATTGTAGCACACTGAATGAGCCGATATTCACATTGTAGCACACTGAATGAGCCGAAATTCACATTGTATCACACTGAATGAGCCGACATTCACATTGTAGCACACTGAATGAGCCAAAATTCACATTATAGCACACTGAATGAGCCGAAACTCACATTGTAGCACACTGAATGAGCCGACATTCACATTGTAGCACACTGAATGAGCCGACATTCACATTGTAGCACACTGAATGAGCCGACATTCACATTGTAGCACACTGAATGAGCCGAAATTCACATTATAGCACAATGAATGAGCCGATATTCACATTATAGCACACTGAATGAGCCGATATTCACATTGTAGCACACTGAATGAGCCGAAATTCAAATTGTATCACACTGAATGAGCCGACATTCACATTGTAGCACACTGAATGAGCCGAAACTCACATTGTAGCACACTGAATGAGCCGACATTCACATTGTAGCACACTGAATGAGCCAAAATTCACATTATAGCACACTGAATGAGCCGAAACTCACATTGTAGCACACTGAATGAGCCGACATTCACATTGTAGCACACTGAATGAGCCAAAATTCACATTGTAGCACACTGAATGAGCCGAAATTCACATTGTAGCACACTGAATGAGCTGAAATTGTGACAGAAGGGACAGCCAGAGTGACAGCAGGGAGAGAGAGTGACGACAGGGAGAGAGAGTGACGACAGGAACAGAGAGTGACGACAGGGACAGAGAGTGATGACAGGGACAGAGAGTGACGACTTAGAGAGAGAGTGTGACGAGAGTGACGACAGTGACAGCAGGGAGAGAGAGAGAGAGAGTAACGACATGGAGAGAGTAACGACAGGGAGAGAGAGAGTGACGGCAGGGAGAGAGAGTGTGACAAGAATGACGACAGTGACAGCATGGAGAGAGAGAGAGTAATGACAGGGAGAGAGAGTGACGAGAGTGACAGCTGGGAGAGAGTGACGAGAGAGAGAGAGTGACAGTAGGGACAGAGACAGTAACGACAGGGAGAGAGGGGGACAGCAGGGGAACATTACCCGAGTGTGGTCGGCGGAGGCACCCATGGGCAGCGGCGGTGAGATCCCTCTGACGGTGACCGCCATTTGTTGCAGGTGGCGGCGGGCGGCTGGTGGCTGGCGGCGGTGAGTGGTAGGTGGCTGGCGGCGGTGAGCGGTAGGTGGCTGGCGGCGGTGAGCGGTAGGTGGCTGGCGGCGGTGAGCGGCAGGTGTTGAGGTCAGACGAGTATAGTTCTAGTACAATTAAAAAAACAAAGTGAATGGATTTCAATTTCTATATGCATGCTCTACCTTAGTGTAGAGCCGGCTGGTAGGGGGCGGATCAGCTGTTTGTTGGGGAAGCACTGGCCGCTCTTCTTCTTGTCACCCCGGGTGAAGGAAGGTGCCGGCCGCAGCCTCCTTCTTAGGCTCCAGCAGCTCCTCATCCTTACAACGCATGTCTACCCGGGCGGCGGAGAAAAGGGGTGCGAACAACAGCAGGCGGGGGAGGCGGGGACAGGCTCCTGACATGATGCTCCAGCCCGGCAGATATGACACCGGCTGTGCAGGGAGATGGCGCACTTCCTTCACAGCAAGCACAGCAGCGCCAGGGAAGGGGGGGTAGCGAGCCCTGCGCACATCCTGTGACAAACTCCAATGAGCACCTCCCTCTAATGGTGGTGCCGGCTCTGCTCCCAGCAACCACCCAGTGATGATTGACAGCGGATCCAGTGACGGATCCGCTTGCCAATCACATCCCTCCTCACTGACAGGGGCGTGCTTTCATGGGTGAAAGCACGCCCCTGTGTCACTGCGGCACTTCTAATGGTGCCGCTTCTACATTGATTTCCGAGCTTTTACAGCTCTCAGCATGGCCCCGCCCCCCGCTTTGTCCCCTGTCCCATTGACTGCGGGAGGCACCACTATCGGTGCCTCCCAAAGTCAATTTAAAAGCCAAATTGCTTTAAATAATATGAAGCAGATACTTATGACACAGAATGTGTCATAAGTATCTTCTTTATATTATTTTAATCATCAATGGAATCACTAATGGCAGGAGAGGCACTGCCTCCCCTGACTGCACATCCCTGGTATAGACAGGATTCCTTTCAATATCCAAGAATCAAATCTCAAGTCTGGGATTAGGGAGGCTATGCCCGTCAGAGATAGAGCTGGGGTGGGGAGAGTTATGACGCTTCCATTTTGCATTACCTCCAGCCATGCCCTCCGTGCAGATTGGACAGAGAGAGATCTATTGGTTAATAGTTTGCCCTCCGACTTCGGGAGTAACAAAACATCGGTCAGGGGTAGCGGGGCAACCAACCCTTGTTCAAGTCGGACCCACGGTTTGTACGGAGGATGTAAATACCATGCCCCTATCTGCGCTAGTCGGCAAGCCAGTTGATAGGAGTGCAAATCTGGATACGCTAGGCCCCCTTCTCGTTTGGGTCGGGTCATTGTTTTCCTGGCTAATCTCGGTTTCTTACCTTTCCAAACATAAGAGTTAAATATAGCATTAAATTTGGACAATAGGTAGTTGGGTAGAAGGAAAGGGATGGCTCTAAATAGATACAGGAGTCTGTATCTTCAGTGCAGCTATTCGCCCTAACCATGAGACATGATGCATCATCCAGTCCGAGACCAGATCTGTAAATTTGCGCAGTAGGGGGGGAGGGGGTAATTAGCGGAAATTAGGTCGTCCAATTTCTGAGTGATATGGATCCCCAGATATTTGAGGCTTCTATCCTGCCAGGAGTATGAATAGGAAGCTTTCAGCGCGGATAAAAGGGGGGCGGAAAGTTAATAGGGAGTGCCTCCGTCTTGGTACTATTGAGTTTATAATAGGATACAGCTGAATATTCAGACAAGAGTGTGTGTAAAGCTCGCAGGGAGGTAGTAGGAGTAGTGAGTGTTAAAAGGACATCGTCCGCGAATAGGCATATCTTATGAGAATGTCCCAGATATTCCACTCCTTTAATCAATGATGAAGATCGTATTTTCTCAGCCAGAGGCTCTATTGCCAGAGCAAATACTAGCGGGGACAGGGGGCACCCTTGGCGTGTGCCATTCGTGATCTTAAAAGAAGAGGAGAGGAGTCCATTCACACACACTCTTGCTGAGGGGTGGGAATATAGAGCTAAAATGGAGGCGAGAACCCTACCTGTCAGGCCAAACTTACAAAGAACCGCCCGTAGGTACCCCCAGTGAAGGCGATCAAACGCCTTCTCCGCGTCTAGTGAGAGCAACAATAAAGGAGAATCGGATGAAGAAAAGGCGTCCAGTACATTTATTACCCGTCTAGTGTTATCACCTGATCACAATGGATGAGTGAGGGGAACAGGGGGTTGAGCCTGTTAGCCACTAATTTTGCATAAATTTTCAAATCAGTATTTAAAAGAGCTATGGGGCGATAATTAGGCATCATGGCGGGATTCTTCCCTGGCTTAGGAAAGGCGACTACACGAGCCTCCAACATTTCTACTGGGAAATTCCCGACGGAGGAAGCATAATTATAAACTCCGTCCAGGACAGGGGTGAGAGTGTCTTTGAAGCATTTATAGAATTTATTTATAAATCCATCGGGTCCTGGAGCTTTGTCCAATGGTAGTGAGTCTATAGCTTGAGTAATTTCTCTAAGGGACCAAGGTCGATTTAAAGTCTGTAGAGTATCTGAGTCGATGAATATCTTTCAAAAAGGCCGCTATATTAGCTGGTGTGGGTTGCGGGACAGATACGTCGTCTTTCAGATTATATAGAGAGGAGTAGTAAGTGGCGAAGGAATTAGCAATATCTGCTGGGTCGGTTATCTTGGTATTATTTAGATTGATAATAGATTTCACTCTCTCTTTAGCATTTTTCCCTCCCAATTTGCGTGCAAGCATTCTACCTGCCTTGTCCCCCTGCATATAAAATTTTTGCCGCAGTCGGAAAAGGTTTTTATGGACCTCTGTTAGAGCCAGTTTATTCATCTCATCCCTAACCCGAATCAGATCTTGATATATTTTCTTATTAGAGGGGTTCAGCTTGAGTAGGGTGTCTAAATCTTTAAGGCGGGCTTCGAGTTCTACTTGTTTTTCCCGGGAGGTCCTGCGAATATAGGCAGCCGCTTGAATAGCCGCTCCCCTAACAACCGCCTTAAGGGCACACCAATGCGTAAATATGGATGTGTCCGCTGGAACATTGGTTTTGATGTACAGGGAGAGGGCCTGTGTAATAGACCGGTGAGCATCCGCATTTGAGAGGAGGTAGTCGCCTAGGCGCCACAAGGTAGGGGAGGACCGCACGTGGCGGGGGTTCCAATGGACAGAGAGGGCAGAGTGGTCGGATCATGATACTGGCAGGATAGAAGCCTTTGAGATCTGTTGGAGAGTCCACTTATCCGATATTGCTAAATCGATCCTAGAAAAAGTGCCATGTACCGGGGAGAAGAACGAATAGTCCCTACAGGTCGGGTTTTTTGCTCTACAGACAGGGGCGGATTGGGAACAAAAAGCAGCCCTGGAAAAATTTGTACTAGTGGCCCCACATGGGCAGCACCAGAGGTGTAAGGTCTAGCCATGGGCCATGGCAGCAGCACCTTCCCCCAAGACTTTCCAGATAGTGGGCATGTCCAGCACCAAGGGGGAAGTTAAAAATAAATAAAATTAAATATTATGAGCACATTATATGATACACCTTCAGAATTTAGGAAACTATATCATTCTTTAGAAAGATATATTTTCTTGCTTATTACACCAACCGTATCCCAATCACTATTCACTCAATCTTATATTTCACCCAAGCAGGAAGACAGAGCATACACTAGATCATCTGCAATCACAGGCTAAGTGGCAAAGTAATTTTCATATATGCAAATTATTTAGCATCTTATTCATTATGTCTATAAAAAGGACCACATGTCCTCAAACAAAACAGGCCCCACGGGTGCGTCGGCCCACCGGGAATCTTCCCTACAAGCCTTATGGCCAATCCGCCTCTGTCTACAGACATCGTAGAGGTCATACTCATGTAATATATTCCTGAAGGCGTAGGAGCTATCTCGCTTCGAGCTCGCACTGGGGGAAGGCCGGGGTAAGGATTTATCTACCGCTGGGTCAGGGACCATGTTAAAATCCCCCAGCAACAGCAAAGCACCCGATAAATGCATCTGGAGTAGTTTAAAGAATTTCCTGCAGAAAGGTATTTGTTTGGTGTTGGGAGTGTACAGCGTGGCGAGAGTGACCGGCCTGTCCTCCAGTTTACCTGTCAGGATAAGGTATCTACCCTCTTTGTCTGCAATTTGATGATCTAGAGAGAAGTCACATGCACTAGAAAATAATATAGCGACCCCAGCCTTTTTCTTCGGGCCGTTGGACATATAACCTGTGGGGAATTTGTTATCTTTAAAGGAGGGGGGTGACAAAGACATGAAATGGGTCTCCTGTAAGGCCACTATGTGCGCCTTACATTTTGCAAGATGGCGCAAGGCTAGTCGCCGTCTATTTGGAGAATTCAACCCTTTCACGTTTAAGGAGAGAACATTAACCATTAGGCATAACAATGAACAATGCGAAAGTCAATCTATATACATGTTCTATGTAACGGTACTCACGAGGGAATCTGTGTACTACAACTTGGAAAGGAAGGAAAGACAGTGGAGGTGGAAGAAGCAGTAAGAGAGGAAAACAGAACGGGCACCACAGGGATGCCAGACAGGGTTGCCCAACTAGGCAACACATGGGGTCGGGGCGAGGTGCGGGGAGGTATCCCTCCCCCACTCCTAGGGCAATCAATATAGAAAAAGAAATGCAACGTCATCAAGCAGACATAGGTTATACGTCTCCACTCGGGCAACATCTGAACCCACATATATAACGGTAAAGGGAGCAAAGATATCTCGCTGAAGGGATGCAGGGCGAACTTTGGACAACAAGGATATACCAGGAATATTACAATGTAAGCATCCCAAGCTAAACTGATACCACACATATGCATAAATATGAATCATGCTCCGTGACCATCTGATGTAGTGCCCGGGGAGGTACAATAAAGACTTACATTAACGTTAAGAGAAACAAGGAGATTAGAACCGACTTACAACCTGGGTGAGGTAATTAGTCTCTAGAGTCATTTGCCGGCTATCGACCACTCCTGGGCCAATTCAAGGGTTGCAGGCGCCTTTTCAGGTAAATCCTCCCTCCTCCAGGAATCCAACAGTTTCAAACCAGCCTCCGGCGTGATTATCGCGTGCATGATACCGTTACGTCTCACCAGTAATTTCGTCGGGAATCCCCATCTGTAAAGGATATCAGCTCTCTTTAGTGCCGTAGTCACCGGGTGGAATGAGCGTCTCATAGCTAGGGTAGCCGCTGAGAGATCTCCGTAAACTTGTATATCCCCCAAGGTCTTGGTAGGCAAATATGGGCGCATAGCAGGCCGTAGGACTTGTTCCTTGACATGGAAGTAATGCATCCTCATCAAAGTGTCTCTCGGAGCGTCTTTCGGGGCGTTTCTAGCTTTCGGTAGACGGTGGATGCGGTCGATGAGAAAATCATCAATAGAGTTGGTATGGAGGAGAGCCATGAAGAGGTCAGTCGCGAATTGTGTGAGCTCTCGGTTGGAGACCGTTTCTGGGATGCCGCAAAGTTTTATATTGTTATGGCGTGACCTGTCCTCAAGGTCACAGGTCTTCCATCTGAGATCCGCGACCTCGGCTTGTAGCTCCTCAAGTTGGTTAATCACCTCATTAGGAGACTTCACCACTTCTTCACACTTATTCTCGAGGTGGGCCGTATGTTGGCCTATAGCGTCGACCGTCTGCTGACAGCTTTGGAGCGCCATCTTAACTTCATCGTAATATCATCTTTAAAAGATGCCAGAAGTTGCCGCATGGAGCCGAGTGTGAGGGGTGCGTCATCATCCAGATGAGAGAGTTTTGTTTGATTCACACGGGGAGTCACGGATATATCATCACTACCCTTGAATTGCTTGGATAGGGGATCCGACACAACAGGATTTTTCTGGCTCTGGGAGGTCGGAGATTGTTTGAAAAAAGCGACCGGGCGGACCGGGGTCGGGTCTTTTTGGCGTTTAGGCGGCATTATCCCAGAGGGTATCCCCCACCGCGGTGGACGTTGACAAGAGAAATCTGAAGTAGAAGGTTAAGTGCACCTATGTCGGCTTGATATATGTGCCCGAGGCGGGATCACTGCATCAGGAGTGGGGGAGGGCTCCAGACATCACACCACTGGCTACATTAGTGCGGCTCGGGTAAAGACGAACCACCCCGCGGCACCCAGCTGCCGGGTGCAGCGACGGGGAAGGCAGCCAAGGAGATATGAAGGGTTGAGGGGAGCTCCCGAGGTTTCCTAACAATATTGCCGGATGAGCTCTCTGCAAGGTAGTATAACATGCACCCGTGAGGGAACAGAGAGAGGCCTTATATAGAGAGGGAACACTGATGGAGAGCCTTGCAGGTATGAGGAAGCGGAGAAGCCACGTATATATGCCTCCGTGCTGGCTGTGTGCCAGGAAGCAAGATGGTGCTGCCTGGATCTTATTACAGGCTCCTGGATCTGCAGAAGTGAGCGCTCTCCGGAGTCATTGGTGGTGTCAGCGGTGTATATAGCCGGAGCCCCGGGGTTCCCGTCATCTGCGGGTGGGGATCGGCACTTGATGCGGTCAGCGGCAATCACCAGGGGCGTAACGGGCGGCGCGGCCGCGGGTCCGTTCTCCCGCCCCGTCGAGCGTCTTAGCGGTGGCCGAGATCAGCAGCAGGGGAGCCCGGCAGTGCGTGTGGAGCAGGGCTGGTGGAGGGACCGCAAGAGGGGGAGATAATATGATGTCCGTACCTCCGTCCCGATCACGATCGAGGCCCCGCCGCGTCACTTCCGGTCCGGATACGGCTCGGCTCCAGCCACCGGCTTCTTCCAGGCAGGTAGGCCGCAACCTGCACGGGCACAGGGGGCACCCGCCGGCTCCGCAACCCACTCTGCCTCAGTCAGGGAGACCTCAAGGGTCCAGTAGTGAGGATCCAAGGTCTAAAACAGGGGCCGGGAAGGTATCAAAGCTGTATAAAAGCAGGAGCCCGGGTTCAGTATGTCCTCTCCTCTCCACATCCAGGCCACGCCCCTCCTGACATAGACTTTTTACTTCAGAGTTTTGACTATAAAAATGATTTGAATAATGCAAAGAAGATCTTTATAATATGTTCTCTGTATTTTTCATATACTTTATATAATCAAACCTCTGGCGTATACGTTAGCATGACAGGAAAGGCTCTGCCTCATCCCACCTCACGTCACTGGTTCAAATACCATTTTCCTTAAAATACAACATTTATTCATACTTGCCTAACCTCTCGGAATGACCGGGAGGCTCCCGAAAATCGGGTGGCGCTCCCGGCCCCCCAGAAAGGCAGGCAAAGCTCCCGCATACCACTACAGCCTCCGTGCCATCCTCTCGGCTGCCCACAATAGAGTGCAAGTGGGTGGGCCGAGAGGATATAATGACGCAATTCGCGGTGAACTACATCATCGCCCGACCCCCCAGGGCCACAATGACGCAATCGTGCCACCACACCCCAGGACAGCCCACTTGCATGCTGGCCATACCCCCTATGCACCAACCAAGCTGCCCCGTCCCGGAGAAGGGGACAGCCAAGTCGGTAAGTATGCATTGATTGAAAGGAAGCATCTAATAACGTTCACAGAAATATAGTTTAGGAGCTTATGAACAACTTTCGAATAGTGGGCCTGGTTCAGGTTCCGAAGTTGATTGGTACTTTGTGCATGCTCTGGACCCATATTGCGTATATGCAGTACGGCTGCAGACGTCAGTAGATTGACAGTCTGCAGCTGTTTGGGGAAGGGGCAGTGACAGCATCCGTTTCCCAAAATGGAAGCGCCTTGCCTCTGTTTTGTGGTAGTGTTGGGCCAGGAATTCTGTCAGAAGATGGAGATATCCTGGCCACTTGGCCGGAGCTGCGGCAGCCGGCTTGTGTGACCCCAAGGGTCTGATGGTGTCACAGGTGATCCAATGCTGTGTTCTAGGATGCAGCACTGGGTCACAAATGCATACAGGAGGCGTCTACTTATATCAGACACCTCCTGCTGCATTACCAAGGAATCAGCAGCGATGCCTCCTGAATTAGGCCCTTTCTACAAAGACAACATACTTGTGTGCTACAATTGGTTCAGAACCCCTGGGACCCCTCCCACAAAGACAAATTGGGCCCTTTGATGTTTTTAATATTCTTAATTTTATGAGTAAGCCAAGTGTTTTTAGGCTTGCAGATGGGAGTAGTTGGTTCCACTTTTTTTGAGTCCCCTAAAATGACCCAAATATATACTTATATCCCTTTTTATGTACCCAAAATGTAATGAAAGCACTTATTTTGCAGAAAAAAAATAGCTTTCTATCATTTTTTATCAATTTGATTACACCAAATAGTTTTATTATGGTCACTAATAGACTTCTATAATGTTTTCTTATATTAGTTTGGCTTTTTTGGGGGTACAGGCAAATTTCCCAATTTTCTCCTATACTTTGATGGCTAGAATTATTGCTGATGATGCAATTTGCATCATCGTGATCCTGCTCCCTGCTCCACTATGCTGGTAATCTCGGCATAGTGTAGCGGGGGCAGGGCCACGATGACGCAAACTTGCCAGTGCCAGTCCTGCAAGGCACCCACAGGCAGTTTCAACTGTAATCATTGTTAAAAGAGAAGTGGTCCCTGTTGGGGTACCACAGAGGCAGCCAGAATGTCGGCAACTATGTTGAACACTGAGTGTGAATGGACATGATTTTGCAATTAGCGATTACGATCCAACCTGAATAGACCCCATTATGTGGTTGTTAGTAAATGAACATTTTTTTAATTTTGCATTGTTGAGTGTATACAGTAAATGAACATGTTTATAATTTAGCATTGTAGAGTATATATATTAAATGAACATTTTTATAAATTAGCATTGTAGAGTGTATACAGTAAATTAACATTTTTATAATTTAGTATTGCAGAGTATATACTTGAGAAATCCAAAAATGACATTACTACCCCCCCCCCCCAAAAAAAAAAAAAAAAAAAAAAACAGCTCCAGTTGCAGAATAGTGAGACAGTGAGGTCATACCTTGAAATTGATCTGCTGTATGTGGTATGCAAACTCTAAACTGCTTCCTGGTTTTGTTTGTAGCCCCTGAAACGGTAGAATCTGTAGGATCCTAGGAACATTTTATGCTTCCATGTTAGAGAAAATGTATTTTGTCTTTTGTGGCAAAAACGTATTCATCATTGCTCATTAGTCAAGTTTGTATCGCACTTTGTTTTATGTACTGTATGGCTACTTTAAAAAAAAAAAGTGCACTTTGGCAGGAGAACCTAGAGACCCTTCCTGTAGACAAGCAAGGACAAAAGAGAGGATAATCTCATACAAAGGGAGAATTAAATAGAAAGGAAGTGGAGGATCAAAGGCGACAACCATAGACAGTAGGCGATGTAATAGAAAAAATCAATATGATAAAAAAGTCAATATAATAAAAAAGTCATACAACCTATATGGTCCACTATGTCTGTACTGGAACCAAACTGATGGTATTTGTGAGCATACAAAGGACTTGATTTTCTCAAGGCAGGATTAAGATGTTTGGAAAAAAAAACCAAACAAACATCTCCCGCTATGTCCCTCATACATAGTAACATGATAGCGCAGTGCAGGCACAGTAATAGTAGGGGTGGCCATCTTGGTAAGGTAATGAAGCATCATTCCCAGAGGAGCCATATTGGCTGCTCAGTAGCTCTCTCCCAATCTAAACCCCCTCCCCCCTTGCTACAAACTTATCCATGTTACACAAACTCACAATTGAAGCTTTAATGAAGCAACATATAAGAAAGATGAGGTTAGATACATCAACAAACATCAACATATTAGATAACTTTGGTTTGGCCTTCTCAACAGGTACATCAAGACTCCTCACATTGAGGAGGGTATTTCATATCTGATTGCTCGCTAGCGTTTTTTGCAGTGCTGCGATAAGGTCAGAACTGCGCATGCGTATGCACCTCAATGTGCAGGTGCGTCACACGGGTATAAAGCGGATCGCTGCTGTGTGATGGGTTTTACAAAGAATCCATTCGCACAGCCGATTGCAAGGAGATTGACAGGAAGAAGGCATTTGTGGGTGGCAACTGACCGTTTTCAGGGAGTGGTTGGAAAAATGCAGGCGTGTCCAAGCGTTTGCAGGGCGGGTGTCTGACGTCAATTCCGTCCCCGGACAGGCTGAAGTGATCGCAGCGGCTGAGTAAGTTCTGGGCAACTCAGAAACTGCACAAAGTTTTTTTGTACCGCTCGGCTGCACATGCGATTGCACACTTGCACAGCTAAAATACACTCCCCGGTGGGGTCGGCGACTATGTGAACGCAGGACTGCAAAAAACAGCTAGCAAGCAATCAATCAAGTCTGAATTACCCCCATAGACCTTAGCAACAGTCTCTTGACTCACAACTTTTGGATTGCTGTCACTGTTATGATGTTTAATGTCTTTTGTACATTCGACTCCTAAATCTTGCATAGTCTCTTTTCCAACTTTAGCCTTCCAATCACACGAATCAGTCTTTGGCTTTTGAATCTCTTGACGTATACTAAATGCAATGTTTGCGAATTCCTCATCATATCTTCTAGGTGTCTTAACGATATTGGATCTAGCAGATGATCTTTTCTGCAGTTGAACTTGCCTGCAGGCAGTCTCTGGTTCAGATGTATCTCCAGCTATTGGCATGTCCAGTGACACATACTTGTTCTGCATGTCAAATTCCAACTTGTGCTGTCTCTTTAAATACAACATCCCTTACTTGACAGGCCTTTACTTTCATGGTAATAGCTGGTGCATGTCACTGACCTGGGTTGGGAGTGTTGAGAACTCGGGGGTTCTTCCGATGATCGCGAAGAGGAACCACAGCTGGGCCGGAGCAGGGATGGCTGGATGTAGGTTTTCCTCATGCAGAACTTAGCCGTTGTAACCGACGTGTAATGCTAAAGAATTAGTAGTGGCCAAGGCTTGGGGCGATGCTGAAGTACACAGAAGAATGAAGAACTTGCGAGCGATGTTGAAGAAATGAATGAAGATTTGAGAACGATGTTGAAGTACACAGAAGAATGAAGAACTTGCGAGCGATGTTGAAGAAATGAATGAAGATTTGAGAACGATGTTGAAGTACACAGAAGAATGAAGAACTTGTGAGCGATGCTGAAGAGATGAATGAAGATTTGAGAACGATGTTGAAGCACACAGAAGAATGAAGAACTTGTGAGCGATGCTGAAGAAATTAATGAGGATTTGAGATTCAGTGTAACTCTGGAAGTTTGGGAGGCGTTCCACTTAGGGATACCCTGTAATACTGGAAGCACAGGAGGTGTCCCTCTGAGAGATACACTGTAACGCTGGTAGCACAGGGAAGGTTCCACTGAGTGATACACTGTAACGCTGGTAGCACAGGGAAGGTTCCACTGAGTGATACACTGTAACGCTGGTAGCACAGGGAATGTCCCACTGAGAGATACTCTGTAACGCTGGTAGCACAGGGAAGGTTCCACTGAGTGATACACTGTAACGCTGGTAGCATGGGGAAGGTTCCACTGAGTGATACACTGTAACGCTGGTAGCACAGGGAAGGTTCCACTGAGTGATACACTGTAACGCTGGTAGCACAGGGAATGTCCCACTGAAAGATACACTGTAACGCTGGTAGCACAGGGAAGGTTCCACTGAGTGATACACTGTAACGCTGGTAGCACAGGGAAGGTTCCACTGAGTGATACACTGTAACGCTGGTAGCACAGGGAATGTCCCACTGAGTGATACACTGTAACGCTGGTAGCACAGGGAAGGTTCCACTGAGTGATACACTGTAACGCTGGTAGCACAGGGAAGGTTCCACTGAGTGATACACTGTAACGCTGGTAGCACAGGGAAGGTTCCACTGAGTGATACACTGTAACGCTGGTAGCACAGGGAAGGTTCCACTGAGTGATACACTGTAACGCTGGTAGCACAGGGAAGGTTCCACTGAGTGATACACTGTAACGCTGGTAGCACAGGGAAGGTTCCACTGAGTGATACACTGTAACGCTGGTAGCACAGGGAAGGTTCCACTGAGTGATACACTGTAACGCTGGTAGCACAGGGAAGGTTCCACTGAGTGATACACTGTAACGCTGGTAGCACAGGGAAGGTTCCACTGAGTGATACACTGTAACGCTGGTAGCACAGGGAAGGTTCCACTGAGTGATACACTGTAACGCTGGTAGCACAGGGAATGTCCCACTGAGAGATACTCTGTAACGCTGGTAGCACAGGGAATGTCCCACTGAGAGATACTCTGTAACGCTGGTAGCACAGGGAAGGTTCCACTGAGTGATACACTGTAACGCTGGTAGCATGGGGAAGGTTCCACTGAGTGATACACTGTAACGCTGGTAGCACAGGGAAGGTTCCACTGAGTGATACACGGTAACGCTGGTAGCACAGGGAATGTCCCACTGAAAGATACTCTGTAACGCTGGAACACAGGAGACGTTCAGCTTGAGAACACGCTGAACGCTGCTAGCACTGGTGATCATTGGAAAGACGATACTCAGGCGCCGGGGCTCTGTACGGCGTCTGCCTTTGAACTTCCCGCCCTCTCCCGATTGGCGGAAGGGGCCGATGATGTCACCCGCTCACCACGCTCTCGTGGATGCCTGGCGCAATGGCGGAGCCCACACCCCGGGAACCCGCTGGAGGCAGCGTCAGCAAGACGCGAAGACCCGGGGCCCACCGGGGGCGACGACCGCCGGGAGACCCAGCGCACCCGGAGCGGTAAGCGCGGCAGCCGCAGCGCCGCGAGTGTGACAGTGCACGTTACTGATTTTGAATCCAGCTTGCATTTTCTTTTTCTTTTTTTTTGGTATATGGACATAAGCATCTACTCCCAAATGTTCGTAGATGTTTCACTCTTGGTTTTCTCTTTGACCAGGCTTCAGCCACATTATAGGCATAATTCCTGCATGCGGGCTCATTACAGCCATTATTCTACAGCTTCTGTGCCTTAAAATGTGTTTGCTGTGATACTCTTTAGCTTAAAAACACTGTGCTTGCTTCACTCCGTGCTGCTACAGTTGTCTGTGTCTTTATATATAGCCAAGATGGCGCCTCAGTGCTGCTCTAGCATTTTCATTAGACTTCACAATGTGCCCGGGGCACTTCTCTATATAGTTTGTGAGCTTTGGGTGCCTTTTTCCCAGTTACATGTTGGGGTGCCCTTCTGTAATTTAAACATTCTGGGTGCCTGTTATGAGTTTTGACTTTGGATCCTCTGCACATGTGTCTGGGTACCTATAACTCTTGTGAGCCTGGGCCCATAATTCCTGAAAATGTGTGTATAGTTTGGTGGTTTAGTAGAGTTGGAGTACACACTAGCGGAATGTGATTGACCCAAGGACGAAACCACTTAAGCTTAACTAGGCAGTGTGGTTTGTTGAATACATTTCAGGTCTCAGGAGTTGAGGGGGAGATGTCAATCTCCCACTATGTCACTCATGTACAGTAATAAGATGGCGCCACACATGCACAGTAATAGTAGTGGTGGTTATATTGGTAATGAAATGATGCGTTATCCCGGAGGAGTCAAATTGGAGACTGTGCAGTAGTGCTCTGCTATTCTAACACTCCTTTGGCACATCATCGGTGATTCTTGGATCTGAACCGTGGCTAGTCCTGGCAATTCTACAGTCTGGTCCTGTGGATCAGTTTCCGACATGTGCACCAGACTTGAACCCAAACTTCCGTTGTAATGGGCACACATCCAGTGTAATGGGCACATTTTTTTTTTTTTTTTTGAAAATATGTTTATTAGTTTTTCCACATAGAGACATAAAGAGAGAAAAAGGCAGAGAAACAATGCAGTACAAAGTGCATGTAAAATGCTTATACTTATGGATTACATAATAGGCAACAAAGGTGTGGCATAGTATCAAACATCACCACTACCCCTGGTGGTGTGTATAGGAGCGAGCAGTGCAGAGGACCATATCAAAGCATCAGCAGTGATGATTATAAACAGCATTTTAGGCCTATAATATATTATTGAAGAAAAACTGCACATTGTCACATATGTGCCAAACCAAAATCAACTAGACAATCATAGAGAAAAAGAAAGAAGAAAGAAAGACAACAAAGACATGGATAAGAAGTGTGAGGGAGGAGGGGGGGGGGGGGGGGGGTTGCAGATGCCTAACAAATATTCATCGTACATGATAAGGCACATTCCTAGGGACTGTGGGGATCAAATCGCTCAGTATCAAGGTACGAAAGCGAGCATCACCCTGATGCCGAAGGTGGATCATCACCAATAGGGATACCTAGTCTGCGGTAAGAATCCCAACTAAGGGAATCAAACAATTTCAGTATATGAGTTCGTTGTGGGGGTAGAAGAGAGTCAATGTATAGTCCCCATTTCTTATAAAAGCGCAAAGCGTTGCGGTCAAGGTCTGGGAGAGTTGATTGGCGTTCAAAGTATAGTGTATTAGTAAGTAAAGACTTGAGGTTACCTAGGGAGGGGGAGGTTCGATATATCCAATGATTCAGAATTAACTTTTTCCCCAGGGTCAATAGTACATATAAAAACGGAATGCAGTATGTCTGGGATGGATGTAAACGCCAGGTTGTAGTATTAAGGCCGAGGAGTGCCGCTGGGTCCATAGGGAGAGAGATCCGGAAGGTGGATTTTATATACCATACTACTTTATTCCAGAATCGTTTAATTTTCGGACAATGCCAAAAGTTATGCATAAAGAGAGCATTTGGTGCTTTACATTTGGGGCAACGACCAGAGTCTGTAGAGACCATATATTTGCGTTGTCCCGGGGCAATATATGCCCGATGTAAAAATTTGAAGTGGATTTCCTGAAGCTGGGCAGAATGCAGGGCTTTCAGTATAGCAGGAAGGGGGGAGAGGAAGCACTCCACCGATGGGTCCCAGGACCACTCACTCGACCATTTTGACAACATGGGGGGCCAGAATACCTCCGGCTTGCCGGGCAACAAGTCCCGGTATAACCAGCATATCTTATATGAAAAGGTAGGTAACGTGACCAGCAGGGCGGACAAGGGATCCTTTCTCCGCTCGTGCACAGGAGGGATGGGGAGAGTTTGTACAAAATGGCGTACTTGTAGGAACATGAAGAAATCAGATGAGGGCACACCGTGTCTCTCGGCTAGATCCGCGAATGACAATACATGGCCACCCGGGTCGAACACATCACGAATGAGGGCTATGCCCCTAGATTTCCATGTGAGGAATTTGGTATTGTCAAGGGGAGGAGTGAAACAGGGGTTTCCGCACAATGGGATGAAAGGAGAGTATTCTGGGTTGCGATGTAGGGCCTTGTTAATGGCCCACCAGGAACGATAGGCGTCCCAGAAAAGAATATTAGGGCGTACCATTGGTGGGAGCAAAGCTTTCGGGGTATGTAGCAAAGCCCTTAAGTCGTAAGGGTGTACAAGGCTCTGTTCCATGTCATAATTAACATATGAGGAGGTGCCCCTTAGCCAATCCGAGATATACCTAAAGTTCGCGGCCTGGAAGAAAGCCAAGAGGTCTGGTACAGCCAAGCCACCCTGGGCACGGGGGAGTTTAAGTTTAGGTAAAGAAATCCGAGACCTCTTGTGATTCCACAGGAATTTGGAGAACATTCTATCACATTCTTTTAAGTCTTTAGTAGGGGGCTGGATAGGAATCATCTGGAGTAGATAAGAGATCTTGGGGAATACAATACTCTTCAAAATAGCTACTCTTCCTAGTAGGGACACAGGAAGAGATGACCAGGTGGATAGCAATTGGGAAACTTTGTTAAAAACAGCGGTATAGTTGACTGAGTATAGGTCTAAGATATTCACAGGGATATATATACCCAAGTATTTAAGGCCTAAGGTGTTTCTCTTAAATTGAGTGAGAACTGGCACCGGGGGGCGCTGACAGGCAATCGAGTTGAGTGGGAAGAGTTCAGACTTAGAGGCATTAACACGATATCCCGCAAAAGCACCAAACTCAGAAATAGCCAGCATGATCGACGGGACAGAGGTCTCAGGTCGTGAAATAAAGAGGAGCATGTCATCTGCAAACAAACTCACACGGAGCTCATGGCCATGAACCAATACTCCGGAGTATTCTGGGAGATGCCGCAGTTTAATAGCCAGGGGCTCTATGGCGATAGCAAATAATAGTGGGGAAAGGGGGCAACCCTGCCTTGTGCCTCGGTGAAGAGGAATAGGAGCCGACAGGTAGCCATTACACATGATGCGAGATGAGGAGGGGGAATACAAATTACGTATCATGTTGATCAGGTCCAGCGGAAACCCAAACTTATCCAGCGTCGTGTATAGGTGATCCCAACTGACAAGATCAAACGCTTTCTCCGCGTCCAGGGAGAGGATGTATTGAGGGTCAGGGTCTCCGCTGGAGTGTAACCAGGTGGCCGCGGCAAGAACTTTACGGATATTGTTAGTGGAGTGTCGGCCTGAGATGAAACCAGTTTGGTCAGGATGGATAATGGAGGGGAGTAATCCTTTTAACCTATCTGCAATAATTTTCGTAAAGAGTTTATAGTCGACGTTGAGCAAGGAGATGGGGCGGTATGAACCGGGGAGATGGGGATCCCTTCCCGGTTTGGGAAGGAGACGTATCAGGGCTTCGTTAAAGTACAGAGGGAGGGAATGGGAAGATAAAATGCTATTAAATACCAGGGTCAAAGGATCCAGCAATTTAAGTATGAGCATTTTGTAGAATTCCCCAGAGAAACCATCGGGTCCAGGTGCTTTCATGGGCTTAAGATGTTTAATTGCCGCTTCCACCTCCTGGGTAGTAATCGGCAAGCAAAGATCCCCCTTCACCGATGTTGATATTTGAGGCAAGGAAACAGAGTCCCAGAAAGAAGTTTTAGCTGCTTGATCGAGGGGAGGGGGGGAGTAAATATCAGTATAAAATTCTGAGAGGATCTGCGCCATGTCCACAGATCTGGTAGCCAACGAGCCATCGTCTCGTTTCAATGTCTGGATCACCGAGGACGGCACTGAACCCCGCAGAAGATTTGAAAGGAGACGGCCCGTTTTATTGCCGTACCTATGAAAACGGTGATTTCTGCTAAATGTATGGCGGTCGCCCATTAATGCCAGTACAGCACCAAACTGAGACTTGCAATCTAAATATACCTTCTTTGAGGCAGGAGACGGGGACTGTTTGAAGTGTTGGTAGGCATCAGTTAGGCAGCGTTGTGAGGTTTTAAATTCAGAAAGAAATTGTTTCTTTCTTGTGGAGGTATATTCCACAAGCCTACCGCGTATAACCGCCTTTGAGGTCTGCCAGAACAATAAGGGATCGGTTTCAGCAATAGCTGCATTATCCAGTCTGAACTCCTCCCAAAATGCCTCCAACCTGTTCCGAAATTGTAGGGAAGAGGTAAAGGAAGTGGGGAAACGCCAGCATTTAAAGGAGCCATAGTCTAATGAGGTGGTAAGGGAAACCCAAACTAGGGCGTGATCAGAAAGAGAAATTGTTTCCATCTGTGCTTCAGCATTTTGGGGAATCAGGGAATCTGAGAGCAATAAGAAGTCTATTCTGGACAGTGTGCCGTGAGCAGCCGAGAGACACGAGTACTCCCTGTCAGTGGGATGAAGAAATCTCCAAGCATCAGTCAGATGCAGTTGTTGTGCAAAAAAGGTGACACCTAGGGTAGGAGGGGAGCGTGCACGAGCGGAGGAGTTCGAATCCATATAAGCGGAGGCCACAATATTGAAGTCTCCGCCCACAATCATTGGACATGGCATAAACGGGCACAGTGTTGTTATGAGACTCTTAAAAAAACCTTTTGAATAAGAGTTTGGAGCATACACAGAACATAAAACATACTTGGTATTATGAAGTAAAATTTCAAGTATTAGGAATCTACCAGCAGGATCGCACAGGGAAGTAATGACTTCAATATGCAAGCTACTTTTAGCGAGGATCAATACACCCCTAGCCTTAGAAGAATAGGGAGCGTCTAAGAGTACCTGCCAGCCCAAAACACCCAATTTTTGGGCCTCTGGGGTGAGAAGGTGCGTCTCCTGTATAAACACCAAATCCATATGTAATCTATTTAAATAGAGTAGAATCTTCTTCCTCTTGATAGGGGAGTGGATACCCCCAACATTCCATGTGCCCACCTTAATAGAAGACATGGGGCTTTGAGTAGTGAGTAATCATACAGGAAGACATCTTACAAACCCATAAGCAGTGTAGGGTGGGAAAAGACACAAGAGGAAGGAGGGGAGGGGGAAGACACAAGGATAGTAGAGACATAGAGATGAGAAGAAAATATTAGACCCACCGGGGGGTCCCACAACAATATTCGTGTAAACAACTTCACGGTATTATAATTAAAGTAATAACCAAGGGCAGCAAGGAGGGCAGTGCTCCTAGCCAGCGACCACTATAATGAGCAGCATAGGGGATGGGGGGGGGGGGGGGGGAGAGAGAGAGGGAGAAGGGTAAGGGGAGTGGGGTATAGGGGAGGGAGAAATAGGGAGTGGAAGGGGGGAGGGGGGGGGGAGAGGGATAGGGGATATGAGTGAGCGGTCAGGATGACATCAGCCTACCCCTAAATGGATGGGCAAAACAGGCATCCAAGCATATAGAACTATATAAAACTAGAAACAGGCATATAGGTATACATTGCTTAGAGGAAGCTTATGTCACTTTAAGATTATATATACATCACCCAGAAGACCACTGAGGGATTAGCGAGAAGGTCCAAATAAGACTAACAGAGGAATTTATAGTCCACGGGGTGGGGACAAGAAATAAATGTATGTCGAGGGTGACTAAGTCCAGGCAACAATGAAGCAGGATAGTTACAGAGCAGTGTCTGTAAAAGACGGCTATTTCGGCACTTGGTCGGAGGCTTCGGTCTCCGAAAGATAAGCGGCAGCATCCTCCGGGGTGTGGAAGTCCTTAAAAGACGTGCCATCGAAAATCCTCAGGCGTGCAGGGTAGAGTAGAGCAAACTTTCGGCCCTCTTGGGCTAATTTTGAGCATGTGGGGGAAAACGCCTTTCGTAGCCTGGTAAGCTCCGGGGAGAAGTCCTGGAAAATTAATAATTTGGCATCTTCCCAAACAAGGTCTCTTATACGGCGGGAAGCAGACCACAGGGCCTCTTTATGGAGGTAGTTGAGACACCGAAATAGCACAGCTCGTGGTCGGTTGGATGCAGCGGAGCGACCAGGGCCTGTTCTGTGTGCACGTTCTACCACGAGATCCGAGCAAATATCTTGAATTCCAAGAAGATCAGGAAGTGTGTGTCGAAGGAAGTGATAAAGAGCTTGGCCCTTAATCGTCTCTGGGAGCCCAATGAGCCTGAGATTGTTTCTGCGCGATCTATTTTCTAGATCGTCGATCTTAGACCATACCAGGTTTTCTGATTTCTGCAGTTTAGCGGAGATGTCGGAGAGTTCAGCGATTTGCTGAAAATTTTCACCAGCAGTATGTTCCACTTGTAAAACACGCTTGGACAGTTGTTTATACTGGCTTTTAATATCCAGGACAGCTTGCTGTAGTGCAGCAGCATGCAGCTGTGCTTGTTCTTGAAATAACGGCTGGACGGTCTCTTTCACCGCTCTAACAATGTCCTCATAGGACAAGGAATGCCCCGGGGTAGAGGAGGGCAGTAACGTGCCTAGGGCAGCGGACCCAGCAAGGGATGGAGAGACGCTGGGCACAGGGGCCGAGGGAGGAGCTGAGGTACCCGCCGTTCGAGCTCCGGTCTCCAGAGAAGCTGCGGCGGCCATCTTGGAAGCCGAGCCGCGGCTTTCAGATTTGGCCCGTGGAGGCTTTCCCTGCATCGTAGGAGCTAGGAATCGGTCCATAGAGGGGGGCCGGATGTGCGGGGAGCGGGCCGGTGTGAGTGACCGCTCAATGGACGCCCAAAATGGGCGATATGTTAGAGGTCAGTGGCCGCGGGCACCGGAGCTTCTAAGCAGCGTGTCACTCCATGCGGTCTAGATAATCCCTTCTCGTAATGGGCACATTTAAGCCCAAACCTCCTTGCTGGAGTCCATAGCGAAAACCATTAGTGTGTTAGACTCTGCTCAGGGGAAGCACTAATTGTAGTTGGCAGTACCCAAATCCATTATATTCCTGGGAATTTGTGATAGAATACTCTAGCCAAAACAATGCATTCTGCTGCTAATCTATCGCCTAAAGACCTGCTCAAGCATCTTATCAACAGAGTGGACAAACAAGGTTTTGATCAGGCCCATATTCTTTTCAACAGGGGGCAACAATAAAGCATTTGTAAAACAACAACTGAGGAAACAAGAGATCAGGTTACGGAGAACCTGAAATAACGTAACATTTCTATTGGGAGAGTGCGACCAGGGGTGGTCGCCCCATTTTTGTGTGAAAAGCGGTTGTGTAGAGGGATAAAAGTTCTCAGGTAACTGGAGGTGGAGCTTGGGAGGTCGCGGAAGATGGGACCGTGATCCATTCTGAGCGAGGAGATTGGGGTGTGTCCCATTGTGACCGTGGCGGGAAGCGCGGCGGGTGAGCATCTTGGTCAGGGGTGGAGATGCCCAGCCTGGAGAGGAGCATTTGGGCCTCTGATTGATCTTTGGCTGTGAGAAGTTTCCCTTGGTGCCATACGAGGATCCGGAAAGGGAAACCCCAGCGGTACTTCACGTTGTGGCGGGAGAGTAGGGAGGTAATGGGTTTAAAGTCCCTACGTTTAGCTAGAGTGAGCGGGGATAAGTCCTGAAAAATTTGAAGCGGGGTGTTTTGGAAAGTCACAGATCCTAATCGTCGGGCCTCCCTCATGACGGCTTCCTTTGCAGTGAAGTAATGTAGTCGGAGGATGACATCTCTGGGCTGGGAGGAGTCCTGGGAGCGGGGCCGCAGGGCCCTGTGGGCCCGGTCCAAGAGGAGATGTTCCTCAGGGGTGTCAGGCGATAGGTGTGCAAAGAGGCGTTTGAGGTAGAGCTCAAGGTGAGTAGGCTCGACCTCCTCGGGGATACCCCAGATCCGCAAATTATTTCTCCTTGCTCTGTTGTCTTGATCTTCATGCTCCTCCTTAAGGTGGGCGACATCTTGGCGGATTTGGTGAAGATCGGTTTCAACCGTTTGCTGGAACGTTACCACCTCCTCGACCCTTCTTTCGAGTTGGTCAGTTCTGGAGCCGATGTCAGCGATATCTGATTTGAGGGAGTGTAGAGCTTGAACTGAGGATTTGATATCCCGCATCTCCCTAAGGAGGGAGAGGAAGTCTCTGCGGGTAAGGGGCGTAAGATCGTCTTCCTCGGCTTCCGATTCGGGAGGGGCCTGGGAGGGCCCGGGAGTATCAGACTTGTTCATGGCCGGGGTATTTTTTTTGGTTAGGAATGGTGTAAGATCGGACCCCTGGGATTTTTTATTACCTCTGGTCATCGTGGAAGTAGGGAGAAGGGGATAGACAGCAGGGGAGATGCTGGGGGCGGCGCTCCAGCGGTGAGACTCAGGACTGGGGAAGGCAGGCCGAGAGCATTACGGGTGCATTATATTGTAGTTATCCGTGTCCGGTCCATGGGGGTGACCCGTGGAGGGCCCGGAGGGTAGATATCCGGGGTTGAGAGGGGGACTCACGTAGGGTCTCCACCGAGCAGGAATCGCGGAGGCGCGCTCCGGGCACGGACCAGCCAGTGACCGGGGCAGCACCACTCAGCGGGGAGGGAGGTCTGCAGCCAGTAGCGGAAGGGGAGTCCACCGGCCAGATCCGGAATAGCTGTGATGAGCCCCAATGCAGAGGTAGGCCGGGTCTTTTGCAGGGCCGGAGGCCAGCAGCACGTCTGACCCCTATGGGGATGGTAGCTGAGAGGGGACGGAGGGTAGCTGCAGTGCTTCTCTGGAGAGTCCCCAGCAACCAGCAATGGCAGAGCTAGCTTGGGGGTGGTATGTTGTGTGGAGAGCAGGAGGGAAGGGCCTTTCCGGTGCCTGTGGGGGATCCCAACGTGGGTAGGTCGGGTCTGAGGCTCGCAGGCGGGCCGGCGTCAAACTTGAGGCCCCGGCTCCGGCTCACAGAGTAGGCCGCAGCTCGCCGCAGCACTAGGGATCGGGTCGCAGGGCAAGGGGCGCAGGGGGAGTTATACTCTCGACTTACCCCGTCGCCCGACCTCGATCCCGGCTCCCTCCGGCCAGCGGGTCCGCAGTCCGAGCTCCGGGCGCCTCCGCTGGAGCTAGCGCCGTCTTCCGTGCAGGGACGCAGGAGGCCTCAGCTGGTCAGATCGCCCTCCGGATCCACTTCAGGGTTGATGGAGGGCACGGGGGAGAAGGGAGAGAGGCGACGAGCTTCTGCGAGACGTCCGTCCCGGCTCGTCGATCCGGCCCAGCTCCAAACTCGAGCCCCAGGCTTTAGGCCGGGGGGAAGGCCGCAATCCGCAGGAGCGCTTAAAAGCACTCCCCGACTCCGCGGGTCCCCCACAGCAGGTGCAGGTGGGTAGAGAGGGTCCCCGTGAGGGAGCTGGGGCAGTCTGGCGGTGGTCGGTAGAGGATGGGGACCAATATGAGGGTCGGGAAAGCAGGAGCTGTGGAATTCACATCCACTCTCCAGGACATCCAGGCCACGCCCCCGATCAGGCCCATATTCTGTAGTGTCTGCTCAATCTATTTCAGTGCATGGATGCCATGCAGTCCCTTTAGACTCCTCCCAATTCAGCTCCAACTGCTGAAGTGATTCCTGTCAGAGCTTTGTCTCAACTATGGATTTAAAATCCACCAAAGTTCATTGGGGATACGAAGACTTGCAGAGGATTCCATAATCAGTGTCCCATCCAGTTCAAACTTCAGGCTACAAATCTCCCATTGGAAAAGGCTAAAATAACCTGTTTAATTTCTTGGTTGACTGGACAAGCTCTGGCATGAACTTCTTCCCTATGGGAATGGAACAACCCATTACTGTATGATAGTGCTGCTTTCATGGATGCATTCAGAAATGTTCTTAATAAAGCCAGACTTGTTACATCAGATGCTACTACCATTTTACATCTTAAATAAGGAACCCATACCAAGAGACAAGACGAGGTGCAATTCAGGATTCTTGCCGCTGAACATCGCTGGAACGATGATACTTTTGACTCCACCTTCTGGCAAGGCTTGGAAGAATGTGTTAAGGATAAGTTGGCACCTTTCTTTGATTATCTCTCTGTATCATAATTGCTCTGTGCTTCAGGGAACAATCTCAAGAGAAAGAGCAAGCTCATCCGGCAATTTACAGACTAACTCCTCACTTGTCTGTTCAAATCTCACCACCTGAAGAGTCAATACAGGTCATGTCTCCCTCCTGCAGACCATGAAAGGAACCTATATTTGCACTCTGCATAAACAGTCACGTCCTTAACTTTTGTGTAAATTATAAAAAAACAAGAGAGCATAACTGGTCATGGGGAGGTCAGGAGGTCATGATAGATACTGTTTTACACACTACAGTCGCTCATTGAAATCTACCCATAGCTTGTAAAGCATTGGAACCTCTGGTGGCCTCCTTGATTCAGGTGCAGATGGAAATCTTGCTATACCCATAAAATCTCTTCAAATGCCCATTTACTTAATTAAAAAGTAGTACAATTACTGGAGCTACTGTCTCTAATCAGATGGTGCCATTGACTCTTCAAGAAGGAGCACTCCATGAAAAGTCAATCTCATGTCTATTCATACCTGGTGCCATTAATACAATAATTCTTGGGTTGCTCAGGTTATGACGTCATTGAACTGACATAATTATTTTCTCAGGCCTCCAATGCTCTAAGATGTGCCCATGAGTACTGGTACCCATGCATATGATCAAACAGTTGGTTCTTCCTATTCAAAGTATTTCCTTGTCTTCTCAGTATAAATCCTTTTCCTTCAGTGGGCAGGCAGCAGCTTTCTTCCCATTGGGAATGAGACAGTCCAGTCAATTTACTACTCTTAAACGCACCGCCTTGTTGGCTCGTGGCATGCATTTTCCTTGTGATTTTCCTAGTCACATGCACAAAATGCTGGGAAAATGGCTGTTGCGCCATTTTCCTGGTGATTTGTGCAGCCCTTCTGCCGCCGATGTGGGATTCTGGAGGGGTATGTATTCATAAATGTGTGCAGGGTGTGTAGTGTGGGAGCCCCTGGACCCAGGTCCCCATTTGCATTGCACACCTTTCACCCATTATAGATACGCCACTGGCTATTGCAATGCCAATGTTGAAGGAGTTTAGCAATTTTTGGCTACTGCGTGTGCTCTAAAAACTAAAAAGCAGAGTGTATGTACAAAGGCTATTAAGACACATGGGCCAATATTTACTAAGAATTCGAGTTTGTCCGATTTGTGTTTTTTTTTCTAAGTCCCAATCCGGGAATTCACTAAGCACCAATCTCGGCAGTGTTTGGACTATTCGTAATGGTTTGATTTTCAATGTTCCGAAATACGAATGAATAGACCATCGGTCAAACACGGCTGTTATTTCATACAATACGGGCATTCACTATTCATTCGTATTTGGGTGTTAGTTTCTGAGTGCTCAAGTGCGGGTCTGTTTTTTTTCGATTCGTTAAAAAAAGCAGCCAAAAAATAGACCTGCTTTTTCCAGTCGAGTTTGGATAACCATGCACGGATCAGTGAGATCTGTGCATGGTTATCTATGGGAAAGTGTCGTTTAGTGTAAAAACTGAGAAAAAAATTGCGTGGGGTCCCCCCTCCTAAGCATAACCAGCCTCGGGCTCTTTGAGCCGGTCCTGGTTGAAAAAATATGGGGAAAAAATGACAGGGGTTCCCCCATATTTAATCAACCAGCACCGGGCTCTGCGCCTGGTCCAGGTTCCAAAAATACGGGGGACAAAAAGCGTAGGGGTCCCCCGTATTTTTTAAACCAGCACCGGGCTCCACTAGCCAGGTACATAATGCCACAGCCGGGGGACACTTTTATACTGGTCCCTGCGGCCCTGGCATTACATACCCAACTAGTCACCCCTGGCCGGGGTACCCTGGAGGAGTGGGAACCCCTTAAATCAAGGGGTCCCCCCCTCCAGCCACCCAAGGGCCAAGGGTGAAGCCCGAGGCTGTCCCCCCCATCCAAGGGCGGCGGATGGGGGGCTGATAGCCTTTTGATAAAATGTGAATATTGTTTTTAGTAGCAGTACTACAAGTCCCAGCAAGCCTCCCCGCAAGCTGGTACTTGGAGAACCACAAGTACCAGCATGCGGTGGAAAACCGGGCCCACTGGTACCTGTAGTACTACTACTAAAAAAATACCCCCAAAAAAACAGGACACACACACCGTGAAAGTATAATTTTATTACATACATGCACACCTCCATACATATATACTTACCTATGTTCACACGAGGCTCGGTCCTCTTCTCCATGTAGAATCCTTGGGGTACCTGTGAAAAAAATTATACTCACATAATCGAGTGTAGAATCAGACCTTTGTATAATCCACGTACTTGGCAAAATAATAAAACGGAAACCCGACACATGGGACCCCTTTCCCCGACTGCCAGGACCCCCCCTGACTCCTGTCAAAGAGGGTCCCTTCAGCCAATCAGGGAGCGCCACGTCGTGGCACTCTCCTGATTGGCTGTGTGCTCCTGTAGTGTCTGTGAGGCAGCACACGGCACAGATACAATGTAGCGCCTATGCGCTCCATTGTAGCCAATGGTGGGAACTTTGCGGTCAGCGGTGAGGTTACTTTTCAACCCTGGCCCTTGGGTGGCTGGAGGGGGGGACCCCTTGATTTAAGGGGTTCCCACTCCAGGGTACCCCGGCCAGGGGTGACTAGTTGGGTATGTAATGCCAGGGGCGCAGGGACCAGTATAAAAGTGTCCCCCGGCTGTGGCATTATGTACCTGGCTAGTGGAGCCCGGTGCTGGTTTCAAAAATACGGGGGACCCCTACGCTTTTTGTCCCCCGTATTTTTGGAACCAGGACCAGGCGCAGAGCCCGGTGCTGGTTGATTAAATATGGGGGAACCCCTGTCATTTCCCCCCCCATATTTTTTCAACCAGGATCGGCTCAAAGAGCCCGAGGCTGGTTATGCTTAGGAGTGGGGACCCCACGCAATTTTTTTTTCAGATTTTTTAAGACTTTAATCAACTTTTTAAGGTACACAATGAAGCCCTGCACGGATCTCACAGATCCGGCCGGGATTCCTTGTGTTTTGTCAGGCAGTGTTTTACTCATCACTCCCGTAAAACACTGCCTGATATTACGAATCACATCGACATCGGAAAAAACGATTGTGCAAAACTCGGCAGCTTAGTGAATGATCGTATCAGGATTCAAAAAGTTGCAGTAAAATGCACCCGACACCATTCGAGTTCAAACACCCTTCAAAACGGCCAAAACACGAATCTTTGCAAATATACCCCATGGTATCAAACATGTCTTCTAAAAACGGTGGGGGTGGATTAATAGACACACAGGAATCGCCTGTCTTCTAGGCGTGTTATGGGAATGTCATGGGTATGTCACAGAAGTGTTTGTGGACTCTCAATAAGATGTTGCGACCGATTGTGGCATCTATAGATGCACCAGGTGGTATTACAGCGTGTACGGATGCTCAAAGTGCGCTTCTCAGTCTTTGCACATTCATACACATAGATATACACCAGGAAAGGACTTTGTAGCAGCATTTGCATAAAGCTGCAGAAGGGAGAATTTGGAAAGGGGATCATTCGCATATCTCATTATCCTGGGAGTTAACACCCTGCATCGTTTACCAAGGATTGACCGCAAACACAGTCAAGTATTCCTACTCTCTGCCAATAATTTTGGAACTTTTTGATGAGATCAAGACCAGCAGCATATTTATAAATACCTACCTAGTGCATATAGTCTTATAAGAATTAGACAAGTAGTCAAGTGGAGAATTACCTTTAACTCCTGGGAATGCCATTATATTTGTTCATGCCATTTGGCTTAAGAAAACAAAGAAATTCAGGCATCTGCTGCACAATAAGTTGTTTGCCTAGAGAGAATTTGAATCTTCTCCAGAGACGTACACAAGGTCCTGACTTGACTTTTAGCCAACAATCTGTATTTCAAGCTAAAGAAAAAAATGTTTTCAAACAAAATGAGATGTCCTTTTTGGGGTATATTATTTCTGATTTTAGCCTGTGTATAGATCCAGATAAATTGTCAGCCATCATCAATTAGCCACGACCTATTGGAATAAAGGGGTTGCGTTTATGTGATCGGCGGTCAGGAAACCGCCGGTCACAATACTGATGCCGGGCGGCATCTGAAAATCCCGCTGATCGGCATGCCGGCCAACAGGGACTATTCCTACTCGTAGGTGTCCACGACACCCATAGACTGGCAAAAGAACCTGTGTTGAGCGCAGCGAGCCACCGAGCCCGCAAGTGGCCTCATTCCGCTCACTCCCTGCCGGCCATCTGACAGCCGTGATCCCGCCATCGGTATTGTGACCGGCCTTCTGACCGCCGGTCACACATACCCAAGCCGAATAAAGGCTACTCAATGTTTTGACCAGAAAATCTGAAACTTCCAAAATTTGGCCTCAAGAAGCTTCCTTTTTGCATATGAAACAGGTCTTTGTGTCTGCTCCTATAATAATGCAGCCCAATATTGATTCATCGTTTTATTCAATGTTGATGCCTCCACGGTTGGGGTTGGAGCTTTTCTCTCACAAAATGATTACTCTAGGAAGTGGAATAATTGCAGCTTCTTCTTGCATAAAGTCAGGATGGAGAGAATAACTATTCAGACCTGATCGCTAGCAGGCGATTTTTGCACTGCTGCGATCAGATCAGTCACCGCCCACAGGGGAGTGTATTTTAGCTGTGCAAGTGTGCGAACGCATGTGTAGCAGAGCTGATTATTGTCAGCTCTGCTACACATGCGTTCGAACACTTGCACAGCTAAAATACACTCCACTGTAGGCGGAGACTATCTGATCGCAGCAGTGCAAAAATCTCTGCCCAGCGATCAAGTCTGAATTAGGCCCTTTATTCTTTACCGATTCAATCTTGTAATCACCTATTGGGCTGACAATAAACAAGAAAACGAATGCTTTATCACATTGCTTTGATTCCGCTGATAAAGAATATTAATATCAAGATTATTGCGGCACATGCGCAGTGTGACTTAGATGCATGTGCAAACGTGCAGAACAGGTCCTGCGTCTGCGCAGCCGCACAACCATCAAATTTGTACGTAAACCACTGTTTTGAAGAATGGTGCCGGGTGCCGCCCCCCAAATGCTGCAGCATGTCAATCATGCTGCAGCTGACATGAGGCTGCGAGCGATATCACAAGACCCATTCTGCACATGCACAGAATGGGTCTTGTACCTGAGCAATCCCACAACCATTGGATTTCTGTGTAAACAATCAGGTTTACGTTAGATATGAGTAATCCGATTCTCCAAGAATATATATTTATTTTTGTGCTATACCCCAGTGTACTATACTATTATTTTTCTGTGAGACTGCTGGTTAGACTGCAGTGTATAATCATACACGTATTGTGACTCTGGGACCAGTGTGAGATCCCGGCGTATGGTATCCTGGTGTGCGAAATACCGACGGGTAAGTAAAGGGTGTTCTACCCTCTCCCCATCCCCCTAACCCCCACTCCCCACAGCCTAACCCTAACCCTCCGGGATGCTGCCTAACCCTAACCCCTGGGATGCAGCCTAACCCTAACCCTCCGGGATGCTGCCTAACCCCTGGGATGCAGCCTAACCCTAACCCCCGGGATGCAGCGCCACGGTGCCTCCTCGTTGGGGATCCTGGTATTCTGACTGCTTTCCGTGACTCTGTATGCAGTACCCCAACTGGAGGTGGTCCTTCCCTAGTAGTGCTTTGTTGTACATAATGGGGGGGGGGGTGCTGTGTCCAACAAGGGACTGCTCTTTCATCCAGGGGTGCTCTGTCAATCCAGGGGTGCTCTGCCCCAGTATAATATATATATTTATATATATATATGGTATGACGGGGTATGAGCGACCAATTGTGTCACACAGCAAGTACCAATATTCTGTCCAAAAAGGATCAGTTACCCAGTTTGTAGAAGTATATATACAATTTATTTATGACAACAGAAAAGATAAAAAATGAATTCAAAGATTTTAAAAGAGAACATAAAATACTTTATATTCAAAGACATATATAAAAATGCAGTACAATCAAGGTTTTAAGACAAGTAAGATGTATATCTTATCTTGCTCAGAGGCCAGTAAGGGTAGTCCAACGCGTTTCATCAAGGGGTAAAGATGCAATGGGTCAGGGTTCATATTTGTACAGTGGCGTAAGTTCATCCTCGTCGCCCGGAGGCAAATTGGAGTTTGGTGCCCCAACCCCTCGAAAAAATGGGAAAATTATATATAATTTAGGGCTAGGACAAAGGTGACAGGACCAGGAGGGACAGTGCCAGGTCAGAAAAGAGGGGACAGGAGATATGGGTGTCAAGGACAGGACAGAGGGGACAGGGCCAATACAGAAATGACAGTACAGTGGGAAAGAACAAAAATGATCGGGCCAAGACAGAGAACCAAGATATAGGTGACAGGGACAAGAGAGAGTTGATAGGACCAGGACAGGGCAGAACCAGGACAGAGGTACCAGGGCAGAATTTAAGGGATAGGAGAGAGGGTTAACAGAGCCAGGACATAGGTGACAGGGACAGGACAGGGGTGGCAGGGACTGGACAGAGGGGACAGGTACAGAACGTAAGGGTCGGCAGAGAGAGATGACAGAACCAGCAGCACAGAGGAGACAGGGGCAGGACAGGACAGGGCTGACGGGCCAGCACAGAAGTGACAGGGACAGGAGAGAGGGGAGACAGGGCTAGCACAGAGGTGACAGGAATGGGACAGGACGGGGTGACAGTGACAGGGAAGAGGGGACACAGGGCCAGCGCAGAGGTGACAGAGATAGTTACGAAACCAGGGGTGACAGGGACAGGACAGGGGTCATGGAACAGCACAGAGGTGACAGGAGAGAGGGGAGACAGGGCTAGCACAGAGGTGACAGGATGGGACAGGACAGGGGTGACAGGGAGAGGGGACACAGGGCCAGCACAGAGGTGACAGGGATGGGACAGGGGAGGGGTGATGGGCCAGCACAGAGGTGACAGGGACAGGAGAGAGGGGAGACAGGGCTAGCACAGAGGTGACAGGAATGGGACAGGACAGGGACTGGAGAGAGGGGAGACAGGGCCAGCACAGAGGCGGTGAGAGAAGAAGCCAGTGTACTCCTCCGCTGGCAGTACTGTAGTGGTGGCCAGGCTGGGTCATGAAAGCAGTGCCGTGCAACCTGTAGCTTGTCTCTGGGCTGTACACACTGCCTCTGCCTCTCCACTTGGCAGCTCCTGTGTCTATTATTGTAGCAAGGGTACTGAACATCCGGGGAACAATGGAGGAAGTTCCCCCTTCAGGACTGGAGCCCGGCGGCAACGGGCTCCGTTGTCTCCGGCAGTTCCGCCCTGTATTTGTACCCTTAGTAATCAGGTATCTGATTATGACATCATATCCTGTAAGATGACAGTGCTGTTTGTTAACTGTTCAATAATAATAATATAGTGGTCTAATACATACAGAAGCCTTTGCTTAATCAAATGCAGTTGAAAATAAGTGTTTTTTTAGAAAGAAAATTGTGTTTTTAACAATATTCAATTGAATGAGAAAGTGTGTCCAAACTTTTGACTGGTAATATATATATATATATATATATATATATATATATATTGTGCTATATCCCAGTGTACTATACTAACATTTTTCTGTGACACTGCCAGTTACACCACAGTGTGTAATCATACACATATCATAACACTGTAGGTGGTACACTAACTGCAGGTGGTCCTTACCCAGGGGAGCTTTGTGTACATAAAGGGGTGCTGTGTCTGATAAGGGACTGCTTTGTCCATCCAGGGGTGCTCTGTCAATCCAAAGTTGCTCTGCCGCGGAGTTGTAAATAATATATATATATATATATATATATATACATACACTTATTTTTGTGCCCCAGTGCACCATACTATTATTTTTCTGTGACGCTGCAGTGGATCATACACATATTGTGAAACTATGACACTGATGATGCTGATGATGAGGATGTTGATGCCGATGATGTTTTGTGTAAATCAGGCACCAGTGGAACCAGTTGTTGCCCATGATATAAAAAAGCCCATTGTCATGCTGGGGCACAAGACAAAAACCCCCACCTCTTTTGTGTGGAATCCGGACAACAACTGTCAAGCCACCTGTACCATTTTTAAAGCAGGAGTGAGTAGGGGTAGGTTCCCTGTTATGTCACTTGCAGTGCATTCATACAAAATTTTTGTCAAATTCAGAAACTTTGGCTAAAAACATAACAATCAGTCCAGTGACACCTAGCTCCCTTCTCTCTGTTAGGTCCATGTGTCTGCCTGCAATCTCCACCACCAACACCTTCAATATCAACATCCTCAATCATGTTCGGAAGTAGAAATACATTCAATTTCATAAGCATGACTGACTCCTCTCCTATCAGGGATTACTCATAAGGATTCTTGAGTGCTACGCCTGAAGCTGCTGCTGTGAGTGGATCTTCATGTCAGAAGGGGACCAGGAAGACTGCTTGCAGTAGTTTAACAAAACAATTCCTGGAGACTTCCGGTGGGCGGAACAGTGGGTCGCATTCTACAGAGCTCTCTGCTCCCTGCTCGTCTTCTGTACTGCTAACGGGGGGGGGGGGGGGTATTCTCTAGCCACTGAGACCCCAGTTTTGCAGTAGGGGGGCAAGAGATAGTGGTGGATAAGAGAGCGAACTTCCTCGACTCTCCACCTACTTACCAACCCTGGAATCCTGCACCTGACTGAGTGCTGCTGCCCACGGCCACCATCTTGGATGCAGTCGGGCACTTCTCTATCTCACCCCTGCCTCCCTCCTCTGTTTCACTGCATACAGGCACGGGCTGTGCTCGCGGGGTCAGGAGTTCCTGCAATCCTTACACAGCAGCTCCCCGTTCCCCCCAGACAGCTGCCTCGTGAACCCGTATTGCCATGCGGCTCCCTGCCACAAGTGATCTGCTGCGGGACCCCTTGCCCTGCATGACGTTGGTCTTGGGCTGCCCGGCTCCTATACAGCTGCCGTATACAGTGACTGGAGGTGTCTCCTCCACACATCCTCAGCTCCCTGGACCCCTGCTACTGGCTGCTGGACCCGCTACGCCGCAAGGTTTGACCTGGGGACATTTTCCCGGAGCAGTGAGTGTGCAGAGTCCCTGCTCAGGGCTATTGTTAAGCCGTACACTGTCTCCTGATATATGGTACACTACTTGCACCCTGGCTCCCAAAGCTGATTATATCTCTTCTCTCTCCTCTGTCTGAGACTTTACCCAGTAGATCTCACTATAACCTTGAGAGGGAGTTGTTGTTATAATTCCAGACTGTAATCTGCTTGTGGCCCCTGTGACCTGCTCCCTTTACCTGCTGTGGGGGAAACTGAACGGCTGGCCTACCATTTTTGGCAGAAGCTTGATTTGACCTTGGAGTCTCTCATATATTGCAACTCTGTTGTTAAAGATCTCCTGGTTGGTATATGATTTACCATTCCGCTACTTTCTTGGATTACAAAAACAGTCATCTATTCTAGTCAGCGACATATCTCCTCAACTGTCGCTCCGGCAACTGTCTCAGCAGCTACTATTCTTCTCATTACATCTATTTTCCGCTGACGCACCACCACTGTCATCATGGACAAAAGCCTTAAAAGGCTCCCAGGCAGCTAAGGCCAAAGACAATCAACAGAATGCAGGCCCTGCCTCCTCTCCACACTCGCCTAGCCCTGAGGATCTGTTAGACAATATCTTAGCCTCCAACTTATTTAGTGCTTCATCAATACAGAAAGCGAAAGAAATTTTGGAAATAATTTCTCCCTCACTTGATGCCAAACTGGCGCCATTAACTGACGCTCTAGAGACCGCAATAACTCAGCTGAAACAACACTTAACCAGGTTGGATGAAGCTGAGGAGAGAATTTCATCAATAGAAGATGAGCTTCATGAGGCAAAGACTCTTATAACAACCCATGAATCAACCATTACGGTGATGCGTGATAAATTAGAGGATTTTGAAAATAGAAATAGATGGAATAATCTACGCCTCATTGGAGTGCCTGAATTTGTTAAAAATAAAGACCTGCTCTCTCTGGTTACTACGTGGTTGCCTGAAGCGTTACAAATTGATAGAGCTAATGCTTCCATTATCGTGGAAAGAGCCCACAGGATAGGTCCAGCAAAAAATTCTCCTCAACAGCAGAGCCCCCGACCTGTTATTTTCAAATTGCTAAATTACTTGGAAAAGGTCAAGATCTTGGTAGCATACTACAAGAGATCTGTCGTATAAAGGCTCCAAACGTCTCATATTCCAAGTCTAAGCTCGTAGGAGGGAATTCTCACCAATCTGCAAAGCTTTATTCGAGAAAAATGTATGATTTGCCTTACTCTATCCGGCGAAAACCATTATACTTTGACAACATCAAACCTGCTAAGAACTTTGGGGCTAATTCAGACCTGTTCGCTCGCTAGGGTTTTTTGTGCAATCCTGCGTTCGCATAGTCGCCGCCCATAGGGGAGTGTATTTTCGCTTTGCAAGTGTTCGAACGCATGTGTAGCAGAGCTGTGCAAACAGATTTTGTGCAGTCTCTGAGTAGCCCAGGACTTACTCAGCCACTGCGAACACTTCACCCTGTCCGGAACCGGAATTGATGTCAGGAACCCTGCCTGAAAACGCTTGGATACGCCTGCGTTTTTCCAAACACTCCCAGAAAACGATCAGTTGACACCCACAAATGCCTTTTTCCTGTCAATCTCCTTGTGAACGCCCATGTGAACGGATCCTTTGCACAAACCCATCGCTGAGCAGCAATCCACTTTGTACCCGTGCGACGTGCCTGCGCATTGCGGTGCATACGCAAGTGCAGTTTAGATCTGAACGCCCGCTGTACGAAAACGCAGCCCAGCGATCAGGTCTGAATTAGGCCCTTTGTGCGCTCCCTCACTTCATCTTCCCTGCGCTCTGTGCTTGGGGAAAATGACTGATACCTCCAAGTGTTTCACACTGCATCCACAAGGACTGTAAATATGTCCCGGTTTGTTTTACTATACAATTCAGGAGTTATTATGTTTTCTTAAAGAAGTTATTGCATTTTCTGATAGCAATATCCGAATTGTTATTTCTATGTTAGTAATTTTGCCATTGCTGGGGTGGCTTTGGTTACTGTTTTTTTTATTTTTATTATAACATTTTATTGAAGTTTTTATCAATGGGGCAGGTACACTCACGGTCAGGAGTACAACTGACGACAAAATCCAGAAATCAGAGTAAACATTACATTTCTGACCATTTTAGTAATAAGATATAATAAGGACAAACACAAACAAGACACACACAAAGAGGAATAAGACACGGGTAGGTAGAGGGGAAAGGGAGATAGAAGAAAGATAAAAGAAAGAAAGCTCATGGGTACCATTTCACATATCTGCAAACATGCATGGGGTTCCTAGAGCAGGGAGGTCAAATAACGTGATAACATTTTCTAAGACAAATAAACCACATTCAGGTAGCTGAAGCTGAAGAGGATAATCTAAGGAGCAAGGCAGGTTTTCACTTTCGACCAGTCACGAGTACCAAAATAAGATGAAATAGCCTTTACGGAATCAGCATCCAGGGTAAGAATATATAAGTCCCATTTGTTGTGGAAAGACGTCAATGAAAATACTTCGTTCAGCAAAAGAGAGCGCATATCAAAGTACAAGAACATTAGAAGTTGAACCTTCAATTCCTGAAGCGTGGGTGCAGATTTCTTGGTCCAGTGTATTAGTATCAATTTCTTGGCGAGAGTCAGTATAAGGACAATAAGAGGTATGCAGCGAGGAGAGTGCTTTCCAAACTGCCATTCGCGAAAGTGGAGCAAAAGGCAAGCCTAGGGGTTGGGAGTAAGGGGCACGTGAAGGATAGAGCTCAGAAAAGAGACTAATTTACACCAGAACCTACATATTTTAGAACATTCCCAGAAACAGTGAAAAAGTTTGGCATTTTGCATAGTACATTTAGTACAGGACCCAGTGTCCCCACCCCCCATATACTTCCGCTGGGCAGGGGAGATATATGCCCTATGGAAAAATCTAAGGTGCGTTTCCTGTAGATAGGCAGAGTGTAAACCTTTAGTGTATGTATTGTATTGCACTAGGAGATCATTTGACACACTGGAGATGGTGGGCAAATCCAATGTCCATTGAGTGAGTAATTTACGTGAGTATAAGGGTATATCAATCCTAGCCTCTACTAAGTGAGGGTATAAGTGACAGAGGCCCTCATTCCGAGTTGTTCGCTCGCAAGCGGATTTTAGCAGATTTGCTCATGCTAAGCCGCCGCCTACTGGGAGTGAATATTAGCATCTTAAAATTGCGAACGATGTATTCGCAATATTGCCATTACACACCTCGTAGCAGTTTCTGAGTAGCTCCAGACTTACTCGGCATCTGCGATCATTTTACTGCTTGTCGTTCCTGGTTTGACGTCACAAACACACCCAGCGTTCGCCCAGACACTCCTCCGTTTCTCCGGCCACTCCTGCGTTTTTTCCGGAAACGGTAGCGTTTTTTCCCACACGCCCATAAAACGGCCTGTTTCCGCCCAGTAACACCCATTTCCTGTCAATCACATTACGATCGCCAGAACGATGAAAAAGCCGTGAGTAAAAATCCTAACTGCATAGCAAATTTACTTGGCGCAGTCGCAGTGCGGAAATTGCGCATGCGCATTAAGCGGAAAATCGCTGCGATGCGAAGATTTTTACAGAGCGAACAACTCGGAATGACCCCCAGAGTTTGTACTGTGCCATAGAACTTTCAGGATAACATGGGAGCCATGTGTAATAGAGTCAGTGAGTTGAGTATAGGGGAGTGACTGAACATAATGTCTCACCTGCAGGTATAAATAGAAGTGGCTGTTGGGGAGGTGATGTCTGCGTTGTAAATCAGCAAACGTGCAAACCGTGCCCCCTGGGTCAAAGACTTTGCTCACAAGGGCGATACCTTTACTTTTCCAGACTTGGAGCAGCGGACTGCAAATTGAAGGCGAGAAAGCGGGGTTGCCCCAAAGGGTAAGGAAAGGAGAGAAACGAAAGTCTCTCTTCAATTTCTTATTCAAACTAATCCATAGGAGGTAAGTATCATGGAAAAGTACATTAGAATAGATATGTTTCGGTATAGCTGAGGATGGGAGATGCAGCAGTGCTGAGGGTGAATAAGGTGAAAGGGCTGCTTGATCCAAACTTATATCAGTGTAGGTGGATCTGTCCAACAACCAATCTCCGGCATAGTGAAAGAATACCGACACGGTATAAGATTTAAAGTCTGGTATACCCAGGCCACCTAATGACCGAGGAAGCATTAGCTTGGGGAGCGCAATTCTAGCCCTCTGGCCCTTCCATAGAAAGGAGGAGATAGAGGAATTAATTTGCAAAATATCACTGTTAGTCAAAGCAAGTGGTAACGATTGGATAGTGTAGAACAGCTTAGGGAAGATAATTGATTTAACTACTGCAGCCCTACCTAGTAGGGAGAGTGAAGGCGCGTCCCAGGATAACATTAATGTGGTTATCTTTTGTATCACCGGGGTGAAATTGGCCTTATATAATGTCTCAGTTTTGTTAGTGATAGATATACCCAAGTATTTAATAATTGAGGTACTAATTTTAAAGCGTGAAAAAATCGGGGAAGAAGCAAGATCTAGCGAGTACTTGCCTATTGGTAAAAGTTCAGATTTATTGACATTGATTTTATACCCTGAGGATTTACCAAATTCATCAATCAATGCCATAATGTGGGGAATGGAGGTCAGGGGGTCAGTAATAAATAGCAGCATATCATCTGCGAACAGTGATACCTTCAATTCATTCGATGCAATCCTGATTCCATGAAACTCAGTTGAGTTACGTAGTAGAATAGCCAGAGGCTGAATGGCGATGGCAAAGAGCAAGGGCGACAGAGGGCACCCTTGTCTAGTGCCTTTGTACAAGGGGAAATAGTCTGATATTTGGCCATTGCAAATAATTTGTGAAAGTGGGGCGGAATACAGCAATTTGACATAGGAAATAAAAGTCGGGGGAAGACCAAATCGGGCCATGGTGGAATATAAGTGGGGCCAAAGCACCAGGTCAAAGGCCTTCTCGGCGTCTAGGGATAAAATGACACCTGGAGGAGAGGAGTCAACAGATTGTTGGAGATGTTGGACAGCAGCAATGACCTTCCTCACATTGACCACAGAGTGTCTGCCCACAATGAACCCCGTTTGGTCCGGGTGAATAATAGATGGTAGTACCACTTTAAGTCTGTCCGCTAGTATTTTCGCCAAGATCTTATAGTCCGAATCCAATAGCGGTATCGGCCTATAAGATCCTGGGTTGGTGAGATCCCTACCCGGTTTAGGCAGAACTTTAACATAGGCTGCATTAAAGTATAGAGGGGGGAGGCAAGATCGTAACATATGGTTAAAGGCAGCCACCAGCGTATATGGGGAAGCATGAATTTGTAGAAACTACCCCCAAACCCATCTGGGCCAGGAGTTTTACCGTGTTTCAGATTTTTAATTGATGTGACTTCTGCAGCAGTGACAGGGCCAATCAGTGCAGGTTCCACTGCAGAGTCCATTTGCGGGAAGGAGTCCGTAGGCACAAAGGGGTCACACATAGGGTCGGAGTGCATATCTGCTGCAGGAGCTGGAGAAGCATGAGAGTAAAGAGTGGAATAATAATCAGTCATGATCGGCAATATCTGTGCGTTGGAGGAGGTGAGTGAGCCATCCACTCTCTGTAGGGGATGGACGATAGCAGGCGGCCTAGTGCCATTCAGTATGTTAGTTAGTAGCTTGCCCGTTTTGTTTCCAAAACGGTGATATTTATAATTGACCTTGTAGAGAGATTTATTGCCCCTATTGGTTAAGTATTCGTTAAAGTGGGATTTAGCGATAGTGTAATTATGCTTATTGGACACAGTAGGGCTGTGGCAGTAAGCAGAGTAAGTAGAGGACAGTTGATTTTGCAACCTGAGGTAGGAAGAGGCATAGGCTTTGTTTAATTTAGCCATATATGAGAGAATTGCGCCCCTCAAGACCGATTTCGCTGTTTGCCAGAAGAGAGGAGAGTTGGAGCTTGCGTGAGACTGGTTGTTGGAGCAGAATTCTCCCCAGCATTCGACTAGCATAGTTTGAAATTCAGGAGAGGCCAATAAATGTGAAGGAAATCTCCAAATCCGTCTGGGAGATGGTTCATCAGAGACACGCAAAGAAAATCACTGCAAGGAGTGATCCGATAATGATATCGGCTCAATCTCGACGTCTGATACCCTTGTGAACAAAGTCTGAGAGACCATTAAATAGTCTATTCTCGATAGGGTGTGGTAACCAGAGGAGAGGCAGGTGTATTCCCTGGCGGTAGGGTTGACGGCACTAGTCCAAACATCAACTAGGGATAATTGGGATAGGAATTGAGGAATCCCAAACTTTGGTAGAGAGAATGATTTTTTGGGTGCAGAGGATCTGTCAAGGTGTTTGTCAGAAACAAGATTGAAATCCCCGCATACTATTAGTTCCCCTCCCATGTGAGGTGTCAGTTCCCGAAGTAGTGTACTAAAGAATTTGGTGGTGTAGACAGGTGGGGCATAGACACTGCACAACGTGTAGGGCTGGGGGTGGAGTAAAACGTTAGCAATAACATATCTACCTTCAATATCTGATACCACTTTTGTCAGTTCACATGGTAATGTACGTCGTGACATTATGACTACTCCCCTAGACTTAGACGTATAAGATGCACTAGCCAACAGTTTCCAACCTAGTATTTTGAGTTTCAACATTTCTATCAGCACTAAATGGGCCTCCTGGATAAAAATGATATCTAGTTTCAACTTGTTACAATATAAGAGAACCTTCCTGCGTTTTGCCGGAGAGTTAAAACCCCTCACATTAAAAGAGCCTATTTTAATCTCAGACATGTTGTATTATACCAGTGTGGAGAGTAGGTACACCTGAACATTGCATCTAAACATTTATGATAAGAAGAAGGACTGGTGAAGGAAGAGGACAGGACACGATAGGGTGGGGACACAAAGACACATAGAAAAATAGAAAAAACAACAAACAACGATACGCATTGCACATCCAACAACCATACTGCGCTTTCACATAACTTCCGGAAACAAATAAAAAACAAAAACATCAGATACAGTAAAATTTCATTTGTAGGAACCCAGAGCACAACTCCTGTCATGCCCGGCTAGTTGTCATGTGAATCCTCAAAGAGTCCTCGAGGAACCGGAGGGGTGTAGGGCTGCAGAGAGGACACATCGTATGAGAAACCAGAGTAGCTGGGGGGGGGGGGGGGGGGGGGAATGAGGTGAAGTTGAGTAATAAGTAACACCATCCGTCCGCCATAGATGCAGGTGGCAGGGGGAGCAAGGCAGTCAGGGGGGTCAGTTATATCTTGATCTGAAGTCGGGCCTCTAGCACAGAGAAAATCTTCAGCATCGGCAGGAGACATAAAATCAAACTGCCTATGCTTTTCAAACAGACGCAGCTTGGCAGGGTAAATAAGGGCACATTTTTTCCTATCTGCAATCGGGCGTGAACAAATAGGGGAGAAAGCTCTGCGAGCTTTCGTGAGTTCCACGGAGTAATCTTGAAATAGTCGGAGTTGTGCGCCTTCCCATTTAAGGACGGGCTGTTTTCTGGAAGCTTTCCATATTTCTAGCTTGTGTGTGTAGCTGAGGCATTTAAAAATAGTGACTCTGGGACGCGAGTCATTAGGGCGTGGAGGAGGGCCTATCCTATGTACCCGTTCAATCACCATATCCTTGGATAGGTCAGGTATGCCCAGCAGTTGTGGCAAAGTGTGTGCAACAAATTGCTCCAGCAAGTGGCCCTTAATCATTTCAGGGAGCCCCACCACCCTTATATTGTTACGCCGTGAGCGATTTTCGATTTCCTCCATTTTATTGATAATGGAATCATTCTTCTCCAACCTTTTAACTTCACATTGCAAATCAGCTAAATTATGTACCACCGAGCCTATTCTGTTTTCAGCAGTGGTAACCCTGGTAGACAAGTGGTGCATCTGAGTGGTAATGTCACTTACTGCTTTAGTCAGTAGCGGCCCCATCGCGGAGGTAATGGCGTCCACGAGGTCCCCATAAAGCAGCGGACTGTCCCGGGGGCGCTGGGAGTTCAAACCAGCAGTGTCCAGTGTCTCAGTGACTGTTTTCTTTGAAGCCGGCGTGGTGGCGTGTGACTCTTCCTCCGGCGCCATTACAGGGTCCGCGCCTCGTTTGATCTGGCGCAGCAGCGCCTGCTGCTGGGAGCGCGGCAGCTGCGAGGATGTGACATACTTGTCCATCGTGGAGGAGCAGCTGTGGGTGTGGGGAAGGTTTGGAGGCTATAGTAGCGGTGAAAAGGGTCAGAGAAGCCGGCCACGGAGCGGAGCTGTGAACCTGTGCTGCTCACTCCATGCACCCGGAACCGGAAGGGGCTTTGGTTACTGTTATTTGCCACTTATTCTTCTTATCGCACGGTTAGTTTCATTGCAACTGAGGGTAATGACATACCCTCTTTTTGGGATCTTAAAATACGAAAATATAATGTAATGCATACTGAGTTAAACTTGTTGTTTAGGAATGTTTTAACTATTACTTATCTTAGTCTTGTTACAAAATGTCAGGCTTTCGCACAGACACTAGAGCTCTGATCACTTTTCCTGGAGGCTGGGACGGGAGGGGATCTTTTCTGACATATCTGCCTTATATTTGTACATACAGAATGGGTATTGGTTGATGGTACAATCTCAAACTCAGATGGCAGAAGTACGTAGCACTAAAACTTCCCTTAAGGTCTTGTCGTGGAATGTGGAAGGTTTTAAACACACTGGAAAAAAGTACTTAGACATCTTAGACGTTTTAAACCTGATCTAGCTTTCCTGCAAGAATCGCACTGGAAAGAAGGCTATCCTTATGTCCTCAGGGATACATGGTTTTAAAAGTGCATTTTATAAATCAAAATCTAGAGGGGTACCGTATATACTCGAGTATAAGCCAACTTTTTCAGCACCTTTTTTTGTGCTGAAAAAGCCACTTCGGCTTATACTCAAGTGAGTATTTAGAAGGGACACTGAGGGCACAGCGTGCGGCTCTCCTGTGTCCCTCCTGCGTCTACGGTGGCAGCAACGTGTGTGTTTTAAAGGAAGTGCACGAACCGGCACTTCCTTTAACACACACACGCCGCTGCCGCCGGAGACGCAGGAGGGACACAGGAGTGCCGCGCGCTGTGCCCTCCGCGTCCCTCCTTCAGAAGACAGCGTGGGAGCGGCGGGACAGCGCGGGACGAAGGGACAGCGCGGGAGCGACGGAGGGTAAGTAACAAACTGGCACTGTGGGGCATGTCTGGCACATCTGGCACTGTGGGGCATATCTGGCACTGTGAGGCATATCTGGCAGCATGAGGGCATATCTGGCACTGTGGGGCATATCTGGCACATCTGGCACCGTGGGGCATATCTGGCAGCATGAGGGCATATCTGGCACTGTGGGGCATATTTGGCAGCATGAGGGCATATCTTGCACTGTGGGGCACATCTGGCACTGTGGGGCATATCTGGCACATCTGGCATTGTGGGGCATATCTGGCAGCATGAGGGCATATCTGGCACTGTGGGGCATATCTGGCAGCATGAGGGCATATCTGGCACTGTGGGGCATATCTGGCACTGTGGGGCATCTGGAAGCATGAGGGCATATCTGGCACTGTGGGGCATATCTGGCACATCTGGCATTGTGGGGCATATCTGGCAGCATGAGGGCATATCTGGCACTGTGGGGCATATCTGGCACATCTGGCACTGTGGGGCATATCTGGCAGCATGAGGGCATATCTGGCACATCTGGCATTGTGGGGCATATCTGGCAGCATGAGGGCATATCTGGCACTGTGGGGCATATCTGGCAGCATGAGGGCATATCTGGCACTGTGGGGGCATATCTGGCAGTATGAGGGCATATCTGGCACTATGAGGGCTGTGTACGGCTAGAGCTACATTTCCCACCCTAGGCTTATACTCGAGTCAATAAGTTTTCCCAGGTTTTTGTGGTAAAATTAGGTGCCTCGGTTTATATTCAGGTTGACATATACTCGAGTATATACGGTACTAATCTTGTTCAGTAAGAATAATTCTTATGCTATTACTCAGGAATGGGCTGACCCAGAGGGTAGATTTCTGTTCTTGAAAGTAACTCTAGAAGGGGAAAAGTATACTCTAGCTTGTCTATATGCGCCCCCCCCCCCCCCCTCCCGGTCCAAATGCTGCGTTCTATACTGATATATTTTTGTATCACTACAAGACCGGGCTGAAGGACAATTCACTTTAGGGGGTGACTGAAATGTGGTCATGGACCCGAAACTCGCTGCTTCTGGGGGTGTTGCACAAAAAAGGATCAGGAAGGGAGCGCCATCTAGTTTATCATTGGTCATGGACACACTTCAACTAATTGATCCCTGTTGATATCTCCATCCCACATCCACTTCTACTCTCACCCACGTGACACCTCATCCCGGTTAGATTACTGGTTAATTTCTAGATCTCTATTGCACAGGGTGACTACTGCAGAAGTGGGAGATATATTGATCTCGGACCACGCTCCAACGTGGTTCATCCTCAAGTTAGATACCCCGAGATACACTTCTTTCAACTAGAGGTTCCCCAATTATTTATTTAGCTCCGACGATTTAAAAAAACATTTGACTCAAAGCTTCCAGAACTACGCGAATGATAACTTGGAGTATAGTCAGGACATAAATTTGTTTTGGCAAGCGTCAAAACCGGTCCTGAGAGGACATTTCATTTCCTATGTTAGTCACCAGCGGAAAAAGTTGCATCTAAAACTTACACAGGCCAGTGACAGGGTTGCCGAAACAGAATGGGTACAACTTGACGTAACTTTCCAGAAAAATAGGTATTTTAGTTGGGCAACTATTCTGGGAAATTATTGGCGACCATGTCTAAAGGTGCCATGGACCTCAAACATATAACCTTGATTAAATTGCAGTTGGGTAAATACACCACATCTCCTGAGAAGATTGAGAACGCCTTATTGAATTATTTTAAATCTTTATACGCAGCCTCACCTGATGCGTCACAAGATGGAGCTGAATTTTTATTTCAGTCTGCTCCCCATAAATGAACGCCCTCAGAACAATTGTTGGCTCCTATATCGAAATTGGAAATTTCTAATATAATTGCCTCGCTTCCATCTGGGAAGAACAGATGGGTATTCGGCAACTTATTATAAGTTACTATCCTCTTTTGTGACTTCTCACTTACATGCCCTTTATAACTGCATCATCAGCGGTAGTACTGTCCAAGATCGCTTTAATAAGGCTTGCATTATATTACTTCCAAGAGCTGACAAAGACCCTAGAATGGTTTTCTCCTATAAGCCAATCTCCCTGTTAAACCAGGTTTTAATTTTTTTTTCATAACTCATGGCACAGAGGTTACAGTTGTCATTACCTAATCTTTTACATCAGGCGCAGACGGGTTTTGTTAAAGGGCGACATTCCGTGACTAATATCCGTGCTTTCTTGGTGGTTATTACGCATACCCGTTCCATGAAAGAAAGGAATAGTATTGTTCTTAGTTGTGACACCAACAAAGCATTTGACCGAGTGTCTTGGGCCCACTTAACCCGAATCTTCAATATCAAAGATTTGGTCCTGAATTTATAAGTTTTTAATATGCTCAATAAAGAACCTAAAGCCTTTCTCACCATCAACTCTCTGAATTCCCCTGTCTTTTTGTTATACCGTGGAGCTAGACAGGGATGCCCGCTATCCCCGTTTTTTTTGTTTAATTTAGCATTAGATCCTATTTTAAGATATTTTGATACGTTAAAGGACTAGAGTGGTATTACTATTAGCACGGAGGAAATTGAAGTATCTGCTTTTGCGGATGACTTGCTGCTCTATTTCTCAAACCCTAAACGAGCTATCCGCTTATTGATAACTACATTAGAAAGGTTGGAATGTATCACCGGTTTTAAACTGAATTATTCAAAGACGGTGGCTTTAGCCTTGGGAACAGATGTTAAAATGGGCTGGGGTGATGCCTTTCCCTTTTCATGGGCACAGAACTCCATTAAATATCTGGGAGTTAATATTTCCTCAGATCCCACAACCCTGTATGACATTAACTACACCCCATTGTTTACTAGGATGTATTCTGACTTTCATAGATGGAAATATTTACCCTTATCATATATAGGGCAATGCCACTTATATAAGATGATCACTTTTTCCAGGTTCCTATATTTGGTGCAGATGCCTTTACTGCCAACTAAACGAGATCTCAAACTGTTTAATACTGCCCTTTGTAAGTTCATCTGGGCAGGTAAAAAACAAACCTAGATTGTCGTTGTTTAAATTGCAGCAACATACAGAGTTTGGGGGGAGGAGGGTTAACCTACCAAGTCTTAGGGAATATGCTATAGCAGCGAAGTAGAAAATCGCATTAGATTGGATTGGTGGTAATAACGTCTATACCAGGAAGAGAAGGGAACAAGCTTTTAGTCCCCACAGGGAGTGGATTTCGCACTTACACACACATCCTAGAGCCCTAGAACTAGACCTCAAGGAGAATATTCTCTTGAATGCCATGTGTGAAGCATGGCGACTTTTACACTCCAGTCTAAAATTACACAAGTACTCTTCTTTATTTATACCGTTATGGGGAAATCCTAATTTCTTACCACATACTACACACCCATTGTTTCGCAATTGGTACCAAGGGGGATTGTGTTATATGTAGTGATGAGCGGATTCGGTTTTACTCGGTTCTCAAAACGGCATCTTATTGGCTATCCAAAACACGTGACATCCGTGAGCCAATAAGATGCCGTTTTGAGAAGCGAGTAAAACCGAGTAAAACCGAATCCGCTCATGACTAGTTATATGTACCAATTTCTAGACCCCACACAGCTTCAACCTCTAACTTGCTCTCAATTGCAGACTAAATTCCCAGAGCTATTGTTTCCGCTGTTTCAATTTCTTCAGGCCATTAGCTTTATTAATTATTACAAGGTTTAACAACACGAGACAAACATAATGGTTTGGATGACGCAGTAAGAAGAGACACAATGAACTTTACCACATCATATATTTATTCCCACTTCAGGAAAACGCTGAATATAGAATCTAACACAGTTGGGTTATTAAAATGGCAGGTAGATTTTCCTAATCTCCCCATGAAAAGATTCTTTCTTCCGATGTACAGATGAATAAACAATTGGTGGCGATCACTTATATGGAAATGCACCAAAAGATTCTTCATAGAGTATATAATACCCGTAAAATGCGATTTCTGATGGGATGTTCCACAGATTCAAATTGTTTAAAGTGTCGCTCCCCGAATGCAGATATGATACATTGTTTGTGGGATTGCCCGATAGTTGCATAGTTTTGGGCTGACCTACTGGTTTATATTATTAATATGCTCCACATCACATTTCAGATAACTAAAGACTGGGCCTTTTGGAATATATATACAGGCTAGGATGGTATGGCCTTATGTAAAGGAACATGACTATTGCTTAACAAATTGATTGTGGCATCTAAAAAAAAATATTTCTAGGTGGGTAGACACGACACCGATTCTGACTTCTTTGTTGCTACCTCAGATTCAATTTCTGTTTCAGATGGATTGGACAGAAGCTGCAACCAGGGCCGTTTCTAGGCAATTTGGCTCCCAGTGCGAGATTTCAAAATGCGCTGCCCCCCCCATTGCTATAAAAAAAAATTGCGTGCCCCCCCCCATATAGGCAGAAAAAAAGCATGCGCGCGCCGAAGGCGCGCGCGCTCCCGACAAGGCTGTGTGGCCTGATTAAAGTGGGCGTGGTCTCATTACAGTGGGCGTGACCTCGTCTGATATCACACCCACCACATGGGGAAAAAATAAAAATAAAAAAGTCCCCTTTTTACACATTACACCAGGCAAGTGTCCCCATATTACACAGCGCGGCAGGCAGGTGTCCCCATTTACAAAGTGCGGCAGGCAGGTGTCCCCATTTTACAAAGTGCGGCAGGCAGGTGTCCCCATTTTACACAGTACGGTAGGCAGGTGTCCCCATTTAACAAAGTGCGGCAGGCAGGTGTCCCCATTTTACACAGTACGCAGGCAGGTGTCCCCATTTTACACAGTACGCAGGCAGGTGTCCCCATTTTACACAGTACGCAGGCAGGTGTCCCCATTTTACACAGTACGCAGGCAGGTATCCCCATTTTACACATTGCGGCAGGTGCCCCCATTTTACACAGTGCGGCAGGTGTCCCCATTTTATACAGTGCGGCAGGTGTCCCCATTTTACACAGTGCGGCAGCTGTCCCCATTTTACACAGTGCGGCAGGTGCCCCCATTTTACACAGTGCGGCAGGTATCCCCATTTTACACAGTGCGGCAGGTGTCCCCATTTTACACAGTGCGGCAGGTATCCCCATTTTACACAGTGCGGCAGGTGTCCCCATTTTACACAGTGCAGTGCGGCAGGTATCCACATTTTACACAGTGCGGCAGGTGTCCCCATTTTACACAGTGCGGCAGGTGCCCCCATTTTACACAGTGCGGCAGGTATCCCCATTTTACACAGTGCGGCAGGTATCCCCATTTTACACAGTGCGGCAGGTATCCCCATTTTACACAGTGCGGCAGGTATCCCCATTTTACACAGTGCGGCAGGTGTCAAGTGGGAGGAGGGAGGGAGGGAGGGAGGGAGGGGGAGAGAGAGAATACTTACAACTTGCCGCTCTTCGGGTCCCGCGCGCCGGCCGCCTCCTCCGTCGATGGTTATCTTCTCCAGTCCTCTCCTCCCTCTCTCTTCCCCCCGAGCGCTCCTGCTCGGGGGGCGGGGCTTCGTGGAATGACGCGTTTGCGTCGTGACGTCACGACGCAAACGCGTCATTCCGCGAAGCCCCGCCCCCCGAGCAGGAGCGCTCGGGGGGAAGAGAGAGGGAGGAGATGAGTAGTCACAAAGTGCCGCGGCGGGCGCCCCGTGCGGTTGCACGGCTCGCCCGCCGCTAGAAACGGCACTGGCTGCAACGAATAAAGGAAATTTAGTTGCATCTTTTGTAGACACATGGCTACCTTATATACATACTATCGATCACGCTATGAAAGATACATCGAGAAATTGCTTTCGCATGACATCTTGGTATGATTTGGAAATTATAGCTAATGGAATTCCTACTTTCTAGTTATGTATGGGCATCATATTGTTTTCTCTGACGTCCTAGTGGATGCTGGGAACTCCGAAAGGACCATGGGGAATAGCGGCTCCGCAGGAGACTGGGCACAACTAAAGAAAGCTTTTAGGTCACCTGGTGTGCACTGGCTACTCCCACTATGACCCTCCTCCAAGCCACAGTTAGATTTTGTGCCCGGCCGAGGTTGGATGCACACTAGGGGCTCTCCTGAGCTTCTAGAAAGAAAGTATATAATTAGGTTTTTTATTTTACAGTGAGACCTGCTGGCAACAGGCTCACTGCAGCGAGGGACTAAGGCGAGAAGAAGCGAACCTACCTGCTTGCAGCTAACTTGGGCTTCTTAGGCTACTGGACACCATTAGCTCCAGAGGGATCGACCGCATGGAACTGGCCTTGGTGTTCGGTCCCGGAGCCGCGCCGCCGTCCCCCTTACAGAGCCAGAAGCAAGAAGAGGTCCGGAAAATCGGCGGCAGAAGACATCAGTCTTCACCAAGGTAGCGCACAGCACTGCAGCTGTGCGCCATTGCTCCTCATGCACACTTCACACTCCGGTCACTGAGGGTGCAGGGCGCTGGGGGGGGGCGCCCTGAGCAGCAATAAAAACACCTTGGCTGGCATATATATCACAATATATAGCCCCAGAGGCTATATATGTGATAAATACCCCTGCCAGAATCCATAAAAAAGCGGGAGAAAAGTCCGCGAAAAAGGGGCGGAGCTATCTCTCTCAGCACACTGGCGCCATTTTCTCTTCACAGTGCAACTGGAAGACAGCTCCCCAGGCTCTCCCCTGTAGTTTTCAGGCTCAAAGGGTTAAAGAGAGAGGGGGGGCACTAAATTTAGGCGCAATATTGTATATACAAGCAGCTATTGGGAAAAATTCACTCAATATAGTGTTAATCCCTAAATTATATAGCGCTCTGGTGTGTGCTGGCATACTCTCTCTCTGTCTCCCCAAAGGGCTGTGTGGGGTCCTGTCCTCAGTCAGAGCATTCCCTGTGTGTGTGCGGTGTGTCGGTACGGCTGTGTCGACACGTTTGATGAGGAGGCTTATGTGATGGCAGAGCAGATGCCGATAAATGTGATGTCGCCCCCTGTGGGGCCGACACCAGAGTGGATGGATAGGTGGAAGGTATAAACCGACAGTGTCAACTCCTTACATAAAAGGCTGGATGACGTAACAGCTATGGGACAGCCGGCTTCTCAGCCCGCGCCTGCCCAGGCGTCTCAAAGGCCATCAGGGGCTCAAAAACGCCCGCTCCCTCAGATGGCAGACACAGATGTTGACACGGAGTCTGACTCCAGTGTCGACGAGGTTGAGACATATACACAATCCACTAGGAACATCCGTTACATGATCCCGGCAATAAAAAATGTGTTACACATTTCTGACATTAACCCAAGTACCACTAAAAAAGGATTTTATGTATGGGGAGAAAAAGCAGGCACTGTTTTGTTCCCCCATCAAATGAGTGAATGAAGTGTGAAAAAGCGTGGGTTCCCCCGATAAGAAACTGGTAATTTCTAAAAAGTTACTGATGGCGTACCCTTTCCCGCCAGAGGATAAGTTACGCTGGGAGATATCCCCTAGGGTGGATAAGGCGCTCACACGTTTGTCAAAAAAGGTGGCACTGCCGTCTTAGGATACGGCCACTTTGAAGGTACCTGCTGATAAAAAGCAGGAGGCTATCCTGAAGTCTGTATTTACACACTCAGGTACTAGACTGAGACCTGCAGATAGTGCTGCTGCAGCGTGGTCTGTAACCCTGTCAAACAGGGATACTATTTTGCGAACATAAGACGTCGTCTTATATATGAGGGATGCACAGAGGGATATTTTGCCGGCTGGCATCCAGAATTAATGCAATGTCCATTCGGTCAGGAGGTTATTAGAGACCCGACACTGGACAGGTGATGCTGACTTTAAAAGGCACATAGAGCCTTATAAGGGTGAGGAATTGTTTGGGGATGGTCTCTGGGACCTCGTATCCACAGCAACAGCTGGGAAGAAAAAAAAAATTTACCTCAGGTTTCCTCACAGTCTCAGAAAGCACTGTATTATCAGGTACAGTCCTTTCGGCTTCAGAAATGCAAGCGTGTAAAATAAGGGAAGAGGGAAAAAGCTGCACCAGTCAGCCAGTTCCCAGAATCAAAATTCTTCCCCCGCTTCCTCTGAGTCCACCGCATGACGGGGGGGCTCCACAGGCGTAGCCAGGTACGGTGGGGGGCCACCTCAAAAATTTCAGCGATCAGTGGGCTCGCTCACAGGTGGATCCCTAGATCCTTCAAGTAGTATTTCAGGGGTACAAGCTGGAATTCGAGGCGTCTCCCCCCTGCCGTTTCCTCAAATCTGCCTTGCCGACAACTCCCTCAGGCAGGGAGACTGTGCTAGAGGCAATTCACAAGCTGTATTCCCAGCAGGTGATAGTCAAGGTGCCCCTACTTCAACAAGGACGGGGTTACTATTCCACACTGTTTGTGGTACCGAAACCGGACGGTTCGGTGAGACCCATTTTATATTTGAAATCCTTGAACACATACATAAAAAAATTCAAGTTCAAGATGGAATCGCTCAGGGCGATTATTGCAAGCCTGGAGGAGGGGGATTACATGGTATCCCTGGACATCAAGGAGGCTTACCTACATGTCCCCATTTACCATCCTCACCAGGAGTACCTCAGATTTGTGGTACAGGATTGCCATTACCAATTCCAAACACTGCCGTTTGGACTGTCCACGGCACCGAGGGTCTTTACCAAGGTAATGGCAGAAATGATTATACTCCTTCGAGAAAGGAAGTTTTAATTATCCCGTACTTGGACGATCTCCTTATAGAGGCGAGGTCCAAGGAGCAGTTGTTGGTCGGAGTAGCACTATCTCGGGAAGTGCTACAACAGCACGGATGGATTCTATACATTCCAAAGTCACAGCTGGTTCCTACCACACGCCTACTGTTCCTGGGGATGGTTCTGGACACAGAACAGAAAAAAGTGTTTCTCCCGCAGGAGAAAGCCAAGGAGCTGTCATCTCTAGTCAGAGACCTCCTGAAACCAAAACAGGTATCGGTGCATCACTGCACACGAGTCCTGGGAAAAATGGTAGCTTCTTACGAAGCAAAATTCCATTCGGCAGGTTCCATGCAAGAACCTTTCAGTGGGACCTCTTGGACAAATGGTCGGGATCGCATCTTCAGATGCATCGGCTGATAACCCTGTCTCCAAGGACCAGGGTATCTCTACTGTGGTGGCTGCAGAGTGCTCATCTTCAAGAGGGCCGCAGATTCGGCATACAGGACTGGGTCCTGGTAACCACAGATTCCAGCCTTCGAGGCTGGGGGGCAGTCACACAGGGAAGAAATTTCCAAGGACTTTGGTCAAGTCAGGAGTCGTCCCTACACATAAATATTCTGGAACTGAGGGCCATTTACAATGCCCTAAGTCTGGCAAGGCCTCTGCTTCAAAACCAGCCGGTACTGATCCAATCAGACAACATCACGGCAGTCGCCCATGTAAACCGACAGGGCGGCACAAGAAGCAGGATGGCGATGGCAGAAGCCACAAGGATTCTCCGATGGGCGGAAAATCACGTCTTAGCACTGTCAGCAGTGTTCATTCCGGGAGTGGACAACTGGGAAGCAGACTTCCTCAGCGGACACGACCTACACCCGGGAGAGTGGGGACTTCATCCAGAAGTCTTCCAACTGTTGGTAAACCGTTGGGAAAGGCCACAGGTGGACATGATGGCGTCCCGCCTAAACAAAAAACTAGAGAGATATTGCGCCAGGTCAAGGGACCCTCAGGCGATAGCTGTGGACGCTCTAGTGACACCGTGGGTGTACCAGTCAGTTTATGTGTTCCCTCCTCTGCCTCTCATACCAAGGGTACTGAGAATAATAAGAAAACGAGGAGTAAGAACAATACTCGTGGTTCCGGATTGGCCAAGACGAGCGTGGTACCCGGAACTTCAAGAGATGATCTCAGAGGACCCATGGCCTCTGCCGCTCAGACAGGACCTGCTGCAGCAGGGGCCCTGTCTGTTCCAAGACTTACCGCGGCTGCGTTTGACGGCATGGCGGTTGAACGCCGGATCCTGAAGGAAAAGGGCATTCCGGAGGAAGTCATTCCTACGCTGATTAAAGCCAGGAAAGATGTAACTGCAAAGCATTATCACCGCATATGGCGGATGTATGTTGCTTGGTGTGAGGCCAACAGAGGAATTTCAACTGGGTCGATTTCTGCATTTCCTACAAGCAGGAGTGACTATGGGCCTGAAATTAGGCTCCATTAAGGTACAGATCTCGGCTCTGTCGATTTTCTTCCAGAAAGAACTAGCTTCACTTCACTACCTGAAGTTCAGACGTTTGTTAAGGGAGTACTGCATATCCAGCCCCCTTTTGTGCCTCCAGTGGCACCTTGGGATCTCAACGTGGTGTTGAGTTTCTTAAAATCACATTGGTTTGAGCCACTTAAAACCGTGGATCTAAAATATCTCACGTGGAAAGTGGTCATGTTATTGGCCTTGGCTTCAGCCAGGCGTGTGTCAGAATTGGCGGCTTTGTCATGTAAAAGCCCTTATCTGATTTTCCATATGGATAGGGCAGAATTGAGGACTCGTCCCCAGTTTCTCCCTAAGGTGGTATCAGCTTTTCACTTGAACCAACCTATTGTGGTGCCTGCGGCTACTAGGGACTTGGAGGATTCCAAGTTGCTGGACGTAGTCAGGGCCTTGAAAATTTATGTTTCCAGGACGGCTAGAGTCAGGAAAACTGACTCGCTATTTATCCTGTATGCACCCAACAAGCTGGGTGCTCCTGCTTCTAAGCAGACTATTGCTCGCTGGATTTGTAGCACAATTCAGCTGGCGCATTCTGCGGCTGGACTGCCGCATCCTAAATTAGTAAAAGCCCATTCCACAAGGAAGGTGGGCTCATCTTGGGCGGCTGCCCGAGGGGTCTCGGCTTTACAACTTTGCCGAGCTGCTACTTGGTCAGGGGCAAACACGTTTGCAAAATTCTACAAATTTGATACCCTGGCTGAGGAGGACCTTGAGTTCTCTCATTCGGTGCTGCAGAGTCATCCGCACTCTCCCGCCCGTTTGGGAGCTTTGGTATAATCCCCATGGTCCTTTCGGAGTTCCCAGCATCCACTAGGACGTCAGAGAAAATAAGATTTTACTCACCGGTAAATCTATTTCTCGTAGTCCGTAGTGGATGCTGGGCGCCCATCCCAAGTGCGGATTGTCTGCAATACTTGTACCTAGTTATTGTTAACTAAAGGGTTATTGTTGAGCCATCTGTTGAGAGGCTCAGTTGTTTTCATACTGTTAAACTGGGTATGGTATCACGTGTTATACGGTGTGATTGGTGTGGCTGGTAAGAGTCTTACCCGGGATTCAAAATCCTTCCTTATTATGTCAGCTCGTCCGGGCACAGTGTCCTAACTGAGGCTTGGAGGAGGGTCATAGTGGGAGGAGCCAGTGCACACCAGGTGACCTAAAAGCTTTCTTTAGTTGTGCCCAGTCTCCTGCGGAGCCGCTATTCCCCATGGTCCTTTCGGAGTTCCCAGCATCCACTACGGACTACGAGAAATAGATTTACCGGTGAGTAAAATCTTATTATTCAAGATTATTACCTCAAGATACCTCTTCTACTACCTGATGATCTGTGCGGTCCTCTTTGTCATTTAAATGTCATCTTACAAGCCTGTTTTGTATGTTAAACTTTTATTTGGATTGTCTCTGCTTCCCTGACTATTATGTACTATAAAAGGGACCTCTGCCTACCGTAAAGTGCAACAGGGGGCTCTGCCTGCCGTAATGTGTAAAAGGGGACTCTACCTGCCGTATTGTGTAAAAGAGGGCTCTACCTGATGAAATGTGTCATAGGGGCTCTACCTGGAGTAATGTGTGTAAGTTTCGCTACTGTTCAGCGTAATTTGAATAATAGAGACTATTGTGCAACCTAATATGAATCTGTATTATTCTGTGGCCACGCCCCTTCCCCATGAAGCCGCACCCCTATATTTCTGGCGTGTGCCTATGGCGGCCCTCAAATACTCATTGGAAAGTGTTATGTGGCCCCTCAGCTGAAATAATTGCCCACCCCTGGGCTAGATGCATCATCGCTTGGAGAGTGATAAAATGGAGAAAGAAAAAGTGCCAGCCAATCAGGTCCTAACTGCCATGTCACAGGCTGTGTTTGAAAAATGACAGTTAGCAGCTGATTGGCTGGTACTTTTTCACTCTCCATTTTATCACTTTCCAAGCGATGATGCATCTGGCCCATAGTGATGTTATTATGTTCTTCTTCTGGGCCACCGAATTAAACACTTCCCAAAATGCATAAATAAATAAATAATTTGACCACATGTGAAATATCAAAGTTAATTTAAAAATATATTAGTAGAAAGTCCAAAATATAATAGAAGGAACAAGGAGGCTAAAATGATAATTCCATCTGAAATCTACTTTTAACTTATATCCCCCTATTGCTTCAAGCAGAACTGTGGGGATTCTCCTTCAAGAACTCTTCGGGGTACATTCACTGCTCCATGGTACCTGCATGTGGCTTGCAGGGTTCATGGAATGGCATCCTGAAGCCAGTAGCACTGCTGCAGAGGCGCACGTGGCTTCTAGCTGATGCTCGAGTAGGCACTCTGCAGTCTGTGGAGTTGCTCATTATGTCACTGGTTAAGGGGGCAGGGCCACACAGTGCGGCAAAGAACTTTCTCTGGCCCTGCGTTTAGTAAACATTCCCTTTGGAGTTCAGATGGGATGTAGTCATGTGACCTGCAGTCAGCATCCCGCTGGTTACAATACCGATGCCGGAATCCCGATCTCTGGCCAGACCGACAGTCGTTATGCTGACTAACAGGGACTATTCCTACCGAGCCCACTGCATGGCGAGCGTGAGTCCGCAAGGGGCTCTGTTGCGCTTGACCCCCCCACCCCCCTGGCATTCTTGCGGCCGGGATCCCGTTGTCTGTATGGTGACCTCTCCCGATACCAACCTGTTCAGAGGAATTCACTTACAACCAGGAAGAAGTGGCTTAAACCCCAGTGAGAAGTGGCATGCCTTGGTTTGAGTTTGCACTGTTCCAATTTGTCAATACTGGAACAAGAAGCTATTGCTATAGTTCGTAAATATCATTAGTAAAGCTGAAAAAATGTACACTTCCACTTAGTGGTAGCTGTCTCTTTCCACTGATGAGGACGGTATTACCTTGTAGTGGCTGTACTTTTCCGTAGTTTTCTTAGGTTTTCGCAGAGAGGGTAGAATAAAAATAGACTTTGCAACTATTGGTGATGAACCAAACGATTTGCTTTATTCTTTCTTTTCACTGTTAGTGCGTAGACGCGCCTTAAACAACATTTCTTGACAAAAATATCAATATCTGTGTCACTCTAATTAGTACTATTATAATACTATACACTAATAAACTTAGACACATCAATAAAGCATTTATTGTACTGCAATCGCTGCTCTCCACTGCTTCTCACTCCTTAAGGAAAATAAGGTTTAAAGTGCATATAACAATATTACTCATATTAAGTCAAGTAAAAGGAATATATATGATAACACTGGTATAACAACTGACTTCTTATTACTTGTTAACTCAGATATTATTAATTATACTTTTATAATAACTATAATACGTAGTACACTATGGCCATTCTGTTGGTGGACTTGAAGTCTTTAGGGGTTAATATGTCCCGGACTAGAAATGACGTCAACACAACATTGTTATGCACTGCAGAGCTAGTTGATAACAAATATTTTGCAATTTTCTTTGTAATCCTTGATAAATATCCAGAATTAATGTTCCATACACTGTGCTGCCGAATTATCTGTGGTAAAGCTGGGCTGACTGTCCCTGTAATCCTATTTTACTAGATGCAACGGCAACTGATGTCAATCTTCTTTTTCACTACAGGTAACTATAATTTGTGAGGCGGAGTTTCTGCAATTAAATTATGCTGACATATCACCAGGCCAAATGGTGGCACTAGCAACCAGTCTCTGTATCTGCACTGCGGTATTGGTAAGTATATTGCTATATGTAGTTATATTTTTAACTGTTCTTTTGCTGACTAGCTTGTAGTTCTAAGTACAGTATGAAAGAGTCAGGCCTGACAGACTTTGTATTGAGAGTACTATCTGTTTGTTTGTTTGTTTGTTTGTTTGTTTGTTACACTGAATAGCTGCAATCTCTAACAATTATATTGCAAGTAGTTCCCCTTCAATAGAAGGCTCTCCTCCTTCACACTCTAGGCTGCTGCTGTACTTAAGTCCCTTCAGTGGAAAGCCCTTTTTCTTAATGTTATGTATCACAGCCCCACCCCCGACCTTATATGGAGTGTCAGGGATTCTGTTAACACTCACATTGTGTATGTCTCTCGGTTGGTCAGAGAGGCCCGGTCACCTCCCAGAAGGCGTCGTCAGTGGAGAACCTCCGCACCTCAGCTTCCCCTTCTTCTTTACGCGTCACCGCTACCAATGATGCCGCAGCCGCCGGTCTCTCCTCACACCACCGCAACACCGGAGATCGGACGAAGTAGGTGACGGGTCCTTTTCTTGCTTCCTCTGGCTCCGTCTCGCTTCGTTACTTCTCCGGCTCCCGTCCGCTCTTGCAGCGCAGCTCCGCCGTCTAGTCAGTTCTCCTCAGAGACTGACTAACGTTTTTTCTTCTCTACTTTTTATTACCTCTCCCCCGGGCCCCGGATCAGTCCCGGTCCTTGCTTTACCCACGCGCCAGCTCCAATCCAATTCTCCTTATTGGCTCTTCAATTAACCCCCACCAGCCTGCCAGTGCACCAGTCCTGGGGCCACGAGCCCATAAACTTTCTGGGACATTACCCATTTGGCTCAGACCACTTACCCTCCGTGAGGGTAACACGCTTGTTACTTATATCAATTTTTACCCTCTATGAGGGTATATACAGTTTAACAACTTCTACCACTAAGTGGTATTTTTAATAAATGAAACCCCATAAACTTTTACTTTAATCATTATATATATGACCATTTTTTAGCATTGCCTTACTAATACAGGGTGTTACAAAAAGACCCAGGTCATTCAAGTTTAACCTTTCATTCTGAGGGAATTATTCAATTGCAGGAGACACACAAATTGTCATTAGAATAGATGGAACAGCAGAACTTTGCCACCACCACCGTCATCATCATCATCACCAATGTGGTCTGAATTGTATAGTATGCAAAAGAAATGCTTATCGCGGAAACAACATTTATTTGTGAATGTCCTCTTGGGTAAAGTCATGGGAATTTCTGTATGTTCAATATATATCTATAGCCAGTCGCCATGTGTATCTCCATTTCCAGAATTAGAGCAGAATATTGTTTCATTCGTCTTGATCCTTCATAGAGACTTATAGATAACACACTGTTACCTTCTGGCAGTACAGATCTGTACCTGCACCTGGGACGTGTGGCTGCAGCCACTCCTCTCTTGGCAGTACCTAATGCCCAGCGCACCCTATACTAACTGGAGCTGGAAACCTTGAGAGAAGTGTGTGAATCATCTTTATTCACACACCCTCTGGATCCCAGGACTATATGGGCATATAAGGTTACCTGTAGTCACGTGTTTTGCCATACAATTATAAAAAGAATGGAAAACAAATGAATCAAGCTAGTACATAGTTTCTGTTACAGCATGTATTATGTCCAAATCTGATCTGATCCTAAAAGTAGCAAAGATAGACACTAAGGGGTTTATTTACTAAGGTGTGGGTTTTTTAGAAGTGGAGATGTTGCTCATAGCAACCAATCAGATTCCACTTAATATGTAACTAGTTGCTTCTAGAAAAAAACCCATTTAGAATGTGATTGGTTGCTATGGGCAACATCTCCACGTCTAAAAAACTCACACCTTCGTAAATAAAGCCCTTAATTCAGCGCTGCTATATCAGCCATGGTTAACAAAATAACAACTCTTTTCTCCTCAGCAACCATAGTTCTATTTCCCAGGGGATCAGTATGATATACCGACTGTCCGGATGCCGGCAGCGTGGCAAGCACAAAGAGTCCCCTTGCGGGCTTCCTGCGCTCGCCAGGCTGCAGGCTCGGTCGCTTGCTGTGCTCGCCACAGGTTCTATTCCTGCTGTATGGGTGTTGTGGACACCCACGAGTGGGAATAGCCTGTTAGCTGGGATTCCGGCTGGCGGCATTGTCAGCGGTCAGGATTCCGGCATCGGTATCCTGACTGCATCTTTTTCCTAGAGACAGCTGGAGAAAAATGTCCTACATTTTTACTACTGATCTTGTACACAGTACCACTTATCATGCTGTATTCAATTATCATACAGTTTAATTTGCAAGTTAAGTTGTTCTTTATTAATAGGTTAATACTGATCAGTAGGTAAAAAACACTAAAAAGTTTTAAAATGACATGCCTCTTTACATGGATTTATTTCTTTATTGAGGGCTTCTAGTTGCCTGGCAGTGGCTTGCACCTTATATCTTGAAGCCTTATCTTTAGTTCAGGCGCAAACGCAGGATGACATACATACATACATACATACATACATACATACATATAAAGCAGCAAGTCTTGATGGGGCCATGGCTGGATACTTCACAACATTTCGTCCCAAATTGAGGTCCACTCCACAAACCATTATGCCACAAGGGGGCTGGGATCCACTCAGGATTTGTCAGGGGGGATTTCTTGGTACCCCGTTGCATGTACTGCTGTTGTTCGAACAATACAAGGCATCATGGGGGTAATTCAGAGTTGATCGCAGCAGCAAATTTGTTAGCAGTTGTGTAAAACCATGGTGGTCATTCCGAGTTGATCGCTCGTTATTTTTTTTCGCAACGGAGCGATTAGTCGCTAATGCGCATGCGCAATGTCCGCAGTGCGACTGCGCCAAGTAAATTTGCTATGCAGTTAGGTATTTTACTCACGGCATTACGAGGTTTTTTCTTCGTTCTGGTGATCGTAGTGTGATTGACAGGAAGTGGGTGTTTCTGGGCGGAAACTGGCCGTTTTATGGGTGTGTGCGAAAAAACGCTGCCATTTCTGGGAAAAACGCGGGAGTGTCTGGAGAAACGGGGGAGTGTCTGGGTGAACGCTGGGTGTGTTTGTGACGTCAAACCAGGAACGAAACTGACTGAACTGATCGCAGTGGCAGAGTAAGTCTCGAGCTACTCAGAAACTGCTAAGAACTGTCTATTCGCAAATCTGCTAATCTTCTGTTCGCAAATCTACTATGCTAAGATTCACTCCCAGTAGACGGCGGCTTAGCGTGTGCAAAGCTGCTAAAAGCAGCTTGCGAGCGAACAACTCTGAATGAGGGCCCATCTGTATAACAGGTTTCTGAATCTCCACTTATTATATTACTTGACACTCTACACCAGCGGTTCTCAAACTCGGTCCTCAGGACCCCACACAGTGCATGTTTTGCAGGTAACCCAGCAGGTGCACAGGTGTATTAATTACTCACTGACACATTTTAAAAGGTCCACAGGTGGAGCTAATTATTTCACTTGTGATTCTGTGAGGAGACCTGCAAAACATGCACTGTGTGGGGTCCTGAGGACCGAGTTTGAGAACCTGTGCTCTACACCAGTGGTTCTCAAACTCGGTCCTCAGGACCCCACACAGTGCATGTTTTGCAGGTAACCCAGCAGGTGCACAGGTGTATTAATTACTCACTGACACATTTTAAAATGTCCACAGGTGGAGCTAATTATTTCACTTGTGATTCTGTGAGGAGACCTGCAAAACATGCACTGTGTGGGGTCCTGAGGACCGAGTTTGAGAACCTGTGCTCTACACTATCCTGATTCTCTCAAAAGTGCTTGCAACCCTCTGGGGTAGCGAACACTTTTGAGAGAGATCCCACCACCGTAAAATATGGCAGGTGTTGTGGGAATTCAGCTGGGCGGACAAATTGCCGGTAGTTGAACCCCCTTTATATTAATTTTGTTGTATGCTGTATGCACTTCAAACATATGTTAATTATAGATGTGCGATGGGCACTTTTTGTGTTTTGTGTTTTGGTTTTGGTTCCATGCTCGTGTTTTGGATCTGGATTGGTCTTGCCAAAACCACCCTTTCGTGTTTTGGTTTTGGATCTGGATGAGTTTTTGGGGAAAAAACAACATAAAAACAGCTAAAATCTCAGAATTTGGGGGTCATTTTGATCCTACGGTATTATTAACCTCAATAACATTCATTTCCTCTTATTTCCAGTCTATTCTGAACACCTCACAATATTGTTTTTAGGCCAAAAGGTTTGCCCCGAGGTGGCTGTATGACAAACACCTGGCCCATCTAGGAGTGGCACTGCAGTTGCAGACAGGATGGCACTTAAAAAAACTAGGTCCCAAACAGCACATCATGCAAAGAAGTAAAAGAGGTGCAATGAGATAACTGTATGACTAAGCTAAGCGACACAAGTGTGCAGCACAAACAAGATGGGGCGTGCTGGAATTTGCCCAGATGTAATACACGCACAATATTGGTGGCACAGGAGAGCGTACCCCTAAACCACACACACACGGCACACCCTGTAAAAATTATTTGGATAATAATATACGTAATGTATATAACCCTTTTATTTGGAGTAAATAATATACAGCACAGGACACCACCACTGGACTGATGCAGCACAAGACAGCACCACTGGACTGGACTTATACGGCAATACCCCTGGACTTATACATCAGTACGCCTGGACTTGTACGGCAGTGTCAGACAGGATGGCACGTTAAAAAACTAGTCCCCAAATAGCACATGATGCAAAGAAGAAAAAGAGGTGCAAGATGGAATTGTCCTTGGGCCCTCCCACCCACCCCTATGTTGTATAAACAGGACATGCACACTTTAACAAACCAATCATTTCAGTGACAGGGTCTGCCACACGACTGTGGCTGAAATGACTGGTTTGATTGGGCCCCCACCAAAAAAGATGCAATCAATCTCTCCTTGCACAAACTACAGAGGCAAGATGTCAACCTCATCCTCCGATTCCGCACCCCTTTCAGTGTGTACATCCTCCTCCTCACAGAGAATTAATTAATCCCCACTGGAATCCACCATCACAGGTCTCTGTGTACTTTCTGGAGGCAATTGCTGGTAAAGGCCTTCCTGGAGGAATTTATATGGCAGTGCCACTGGACTAGACTTATACGGCAGTACCACTGGACTTATATGGCAGTACGACTGGACTGGATTTATACGGCAGTATCACTGGACTTATATGGCAGTACCACTGGACTTATATAGCAGTAACACTGGACTGGATTTATACTGCAGTATCACTGGACTTATACGCCAGTACCACTGGAATTATACGGCAGCATCACTGGACTTATATGGTAGTATCACTGGAATTATACGTCAGTATCACTGTAATTATACGGCAGTACCACTGGACTTATACAGCAGTATCACTGGAATTATACCTGAGTATCACTGGAATTATACGGCAGTCATAGGTGTGCGCAGGGGGGGTGCCTGGTGCGCACAGGCACCCCCTAATGTCCGGCACCCCGATCTCACATTCCTGATGCAGCGATCGCTGAGCAGGCTGATTACTGTCCCCTCTGCGCTGCACCCTGTGTCAGGAATGCATTACTGACCGGACGCCTGGGTTAATCAAGGGTGCCACTGACACCGGCTTTTAAATTCCCAGCTCCACCTCCATGTACAAAAACAGCGTGATGTGACGTGATTACATCATGCTGTTTGCATGCCCACCCATCACACCCGCCACACCCGCACCTCTCTCCTTCTATGCTATGCCAACGCCAGCCACTGATGAGCAGCATGCAGCCAGCGTTCCTCTTAGGAAGACAAATTCAATACTGGCAGGCGGCCGGCAGCAGCATTGACACGTCACTCGTTTTTCCAGCAGCAGCAGTACTAGTCTGCGACTGTCAGTGTCAGTGAGTGACTGACTTGTAAGTAAGCTGGTGCAGCTTGCAGGTGAAAGAGAGGGGCAGCACGACCAGGCTGAGGAGGAGCAGTGTAATTGCAGTGAGTGCCATCAGGTGTGTTTGTTTGGTGCACACCACAACATCTGACAATGTATCTGCTTTATTAGGATTGGTACAAAGATGGATATTTTATATGCGTTCACCATCAATAGATGGTGCTAGACACGCCCAAAAGGTGGTGCTAGACACACCCCTCCGACGGTGCACCCCCTAATAAAATGTGCTGCGCACGCCAGTGACGGCAGTATCACTGGAATTATACGGCAGTAGCACTGGATTTATACGGCAGTATCACTGGAATTATACGGCAGTACCACTGGACTTATAAGGCACCTTACTGGACTTATACGGCAGTATCACTGGAATTATACATCAGTATCACAGGAATAAAACGGCAGTACCACTGCACTTATACGGCAGTACCACTGGACTGAATTTATACGGCAGTATCATTGGACATATACGGCAGTATCACTGGACTGGATTTATACGCCAGTACCACTGGATTTATATGGAAGTACCACTGGACATATACGGCAGTATCACTGGAATTATGTGGCAGTACCACTGGACATATACGGCAATATCATTGACTGGATTTATATGGCAGTACCACTGGACATATACGGCAGTATCACTAGATTTATACGACAGTACAACTGGACATATACGGCAGTATCACTGGCCTGGATTTATAGGCCAGTACCACTGGATTTATACGGCACTATCACTGGACTTATACGGCAGTATCACTGTACATATACAGCAGTATCACTGGACTTATACGGCAGTACCACTGGACTTATACAGCAGCACAGGGACACCACCACTGGACTGATGCAGGACAATACAGCACCACTGCAATGGGCTGGACTTATACAGCAGCACTGGACATATGGCAGCAGAGGACACCACCACTGTGACTGGACTGATGCAGCACAAGACACCACCACTGGACTGATGCAGCACAACACAGCACCACTGGACTGGACTTATACAGCAGCACTGGACACATGGCAGCACAAGACACTACCACTGTACTGATGCAGGACAACACAGCACCACTGCACTGGACTTATATAGCTACACTGGACATATGGCAACAGAGGACACCACCACTGTGACTGGACTGATGCAGCATAAGACAGAACACTGGACTGAGCAGCACAAGACAGCACTGGAATCACCACCCTACTTTTGCTCCTGCACAGACACTGAGGATGGAGACACGTCCTCTCGCTGCACTCTCCATTGCAGCTCGGCTCTTCGTTCCTCCCTGTCGGTTTATGTAGACCAACGTCGTTACATTGTCCGACTGCACCTGAATGGCCCGATCTTGCAGAAGATGTGCCGCTTGTAGAAGACCGTTGTACACAGCTCTTAGTTCCAGAATGTTTATCGGAAGGATGGATTCCAGTCTTTACCACCTTCTTTGGACGTTTTCCCCTTGAGTGACAGTGCCCCAACCTCTGAAACTTGCATCCGTGGTTAGAAGGATCCAGTTCTGAATCCCGAACCTGCGGCCCTCGAGAAGGTGAGGCATTTGCAGCCACCATAGGAGTGAAATCCTGGCTTTCGTCGACAGAACGTATTCTCAGGTGCATGTGCAGGTGAGATCCCGACCACTTGTCCAGGATATCCAGTTGGAAGGACCATGCATGAAATCTTCCGTACTGTAGAGCCTCATAGGAGGCAACCATCTTCCCCAGAAGGCGAATGCACGGATACCCAGGCTGGCCTCAGAACATCCCGGACCATTGTTTGTATCACCAATGCTTTCACCACCAGTAGAAATACCCTCTGCACTACTGTGTCGAGGATCATCCATAGGAAAGACAATCTCCATGTCGGCTCTAAATGTAATTTTGGAAGATTCAGGATCCATCCATGATCCCTGAGCAGTCGAGTTGTGAGAGCAATGGACTGTAACAACCTCTTCCTGGACGATGCCTTTATCAGCAGATCGTCCAGATATGGAATTATGTTCACTCCCCACTTGCGGAGGAGTACCATCATCTCTGCCATCACCTTGGTGAACACCCTCGAATGGCAGTGCCTGGAACTGATAGTGACAGTCCAACAGCGCAATCTGAGATAAGCCTGGTGTGGCGGCCAAATCGGAATGTGGAGGTACGCATCACTGATATCTAGGAATACCAGGACTACCCCTTCCTCCAGACCTGAGATCACCGCTCTCGGAGATTCCATTTTGAACTTGAATTCCCTCAAATAAGGATTTAACGACTTCAGGTTCAAAATTGGTCTGACCAAACCATCCGGTTTCGGTACCACAAAAGTTTTGAATAGTAACCCTTGCTGTCCAGATAAGGTGGAACTGGAACAATGACATTTGCCTTTTCAAATTTTTTAATGGCTTCCTGTAGGATAGCCCTTTCTGTCAGCAAAGCTGGTAAGCCTGATTTGAAGAATATGTGAGGTGGGAGCTCTTGAAGCTCCAGTCTGTACCCCTGGGGCACAATATCCTGTACTCAGGGAACCAGGCCGGAAGACACCCAGACGTGACTGAAATATCTGAATCTTGTTCCCACCCGCCCGCTCTCCAGGCTGGGAGATCCACCGTGCTGAGGATTTTGAGGAAATAAAGCCAGGCTTCTGTTCCTGGGAACCTGCAGGTGCAGGTTTTCTAGATTTTCCCCGACCACCTCTGAAGAAAGTGGTAGGGGGGCTTGGACTTCTTAACCTTTGTGGTCTGAAAGGCCATAATATGGTTCTAGGAGCGTTGCTGTTTGGTGCATAATATGGTGTAAGGTAGTAAGGTCCACACTCATTTCAGCAAGGCTACACCCATTTTCTGCTAGACTTTTTCCAGGGCGCGCACTCCCCCCCCCCCCCCCATAACTATGTGTGGGGGCACATTTGTTTGTATTCACACAGGAAGCCAAACTTGCTAGAAACAGCTCTGTCTGCTCCATCCTGGACCCCCTTAGGGTTCATTCTAGCAGCCTGCACCCAATCAGTGAGGAGGGCAAATTTTTATTTCGGCTATGCCTAAAACCTGGACTGTTAGTGTGCCTTCAGAAGGGATCTTGTTAATTTGCCGGCTGTCGAGATCCCGGCTGTTGGAATACCAACGCGGGAATCCCAACACCCGTCAGAATCCCGCCACCGAAAAGATCAGGAGGCCTATGCCAAAGTTACACAACAAACCTGGTAGATGAATCTGCTACCTTGGGCAGTATCTGGATGCTAGGTCGACGTGGATAAGGTCGACAGTCAGTAGGTCGACCACTAATGTTTGACAGGCATTAGGTCAACATGGTCAAAAGGTCGACATGAACAAAAGGTTGGCATGGCAATGGTCGACACAGAAAAAGGTTGACATGAGTTTTTTAATTTATTTTTTTCATTTTTTTACTTTTTTTATACTTTACAATCCACGTGGACTACATTTGGTAATAGTAACCTTACCCAAAGCCGCGAGCCATACACTAATTATAATTCCCGGTCACTTTATTGAAAAAACAACACCAAAAAAATAAGCTCATGTTAACCTTTTTCTGTATAGCAGCTCCGTTCTGTTCCTTACACTGCATGTTGTGGCAGTAGGTCCGGTAATTGTATTATATACTATTGCTACTGTGGTCATAATTTGAGTTGCTGGCTAAGAGGAGGGGGGTTTCTGGCCAACCAAAATTGCCACCTGCGTTGCCTATTAATCAGATCCTAACTGTCATGTTACAGGCTGTGTTTGAAAAATGAGCGTTAGGAGCTGGTTGGTTGGTACTTTATCACTCTCCATTTTATCTCTCTCCAAAGCTTAGTAAATAGACCCCTCTCTTTTACCCACCCAGTGTGACTCTGCAATAAGCCAAAGAATGAACACTGTAACTGATATATAGATGATGAAAGATCCCTTTAATGGTGTAAAAAAGACAAGAAGCAAATCCTGCAGAAACAGTGGGCCTAGGGGGTAATTCAGAGTTGATCGCAGCAGCAAAATTGTTAGCAGTTGGGCAAAACCATGGGGGTCATTCCGAGTTGATCGCTCACTAGCTACTTTTAGCAGCCGTGCAAACGCATAGTCGCCGCCCACGGGGGAGTGTATTTTCGCTTTGCAAGTGTGCGAACGCCTGTGCAGCCGAGTGGTACAAAAACATTTTGTGCAAAACAAGACCAGCCCTGTAGTTACTTATTCTGTGCTATGATTGCAGCGACGAAGGTCCCGGAATTGACGTCAGATACCCGCCCTGCAAACGCCTGGACACGCCTGCGTTTTCCCAAACACTCCCAGAAAACGGTCAGTTGACACCCATAAACGCCCTCTTCCTATCAATCTCCTTGCGATCGGCTGTGCGAATGGAATCTTCGCTAGATCCAGTGCACAGCAGCGATGCTCTTTGTGCCCGTACGACGCGCATGTGCATTGCGGCGCATACGCATTCGCAGTTTTGCCATTTTTTTACCTGATCGCTGCGCTGCGAAAATCGGCAGCAAGCGATCAACTCGGAATGACCCCCCAGGTGCACTGCAGGGGGGCAGATATAACATGTGCAGAGAGAGTTAGATTTGGGTGGGGTGTGTTCAAACTGAAATATAAATTGCAGTGTAAAGATAAAGCAGCCAGTATTTACCCTGCACAGAAACAAAATAACCCTCCCAAATCTAACTCTCTCTCTGCAAATGTTATATCTGCCACACCTGGGGGTAAATTTACTAAGATGGGAGTTCTATTTAAGATGGGAAGTTTCCCATAGCAACCAATCAGATTCCAGGTATTATCTTCTAGAAGGGTCTAGATAAATGAGAAGTAGAATCTGATTGGTTGCTATGGGCAACATACCATCTTAAATAGAACTCCCATCTTAGTAAATGTAGCCCCTGCAGTGCACATGGGGGGTCATTCCAAGTTGATCGTAGCTGTGCTAAATTTAGCACAGCTACGATCATTCACACTGCCATGCGGGGGGACGCCCAGCACAGGGCTAGTCCGCCCCGCATGTCAGTGCCAGCCCCCCTGCAGAAGTGCAAAGGCATCGCACAGCTCCCGACCAGCGCAGCTTTAGCGTGCTGGCCGGGAACTACTTGTCGCTACCCGGCACGCAGCCGCCGCGCCCCCCCCCCCCAATGGTCCGGCCACACCTGCGTTGTCCGGACCGCGCCCCCTAAATGGCGGCTTAACGCCGCCGTCCAGCCCCCTCCCGCCCAGCGACCGCCTCTGCCTCGGAGGCAATCGCTAGGCAGTGACGGCTGGCATGCGCAGTTCCGACCCGATCGCTGCGCTGCGAGATACTGCAGCGAGCGATCGGGTCGGAATGACCCCCATGGTTTTGCCAAACTGCTAACAAATTTGCTGCTTCGATCAACTCTGAATTACCCCCAGTGCTTCATAATAAAAAGGTCAAGGCTCTGGCCTAGGCGTGTACACTAAATGTGACTTTTAAGACTGATATTGAAGAGCTGAAGAATGTGTGGCCCAGATTCATCAAGCCTTGGAGAGTGATAAATTGCACGGTGATAAAGTACCAACCAATCAGCTCATAACTGTCATTTCTGCAGCAGAGTACACTGTGTTCCACAGGGAATACATTGGAGTGTAGAGATGGATCTTGATCCAGGCACCAACAGGTTAAAGCTTTAGGCTGTCCCAGGATGCATTGGGGCCTCCTCTATAACCCCGCCTCCAGGCACTGTGTGCTCAGTTTTCGAACCCTGGGCGCTGGGCAGCCCCGAAAAAAGCTTTCTAAGAAGACTTTAAGGGCCGCAGCACTTACATGTCAGAGTGACATTCTGTGCTGCGGCTCCATCACCTCCCAAGCGGCATCATATACTCCCGCGGTACTTGCGCCAGAGAAGCTCCGGCACTGGGCACACGTTCGCAGATGCTCTCCTGGTTCACGTGGCTGCTACGGGGAGGAGGTAAGAGGGTCCCCCAGGCGGGACCCGCTACTAAATCGCGTTCCGTTTGCAGTCTAGGGAGACGGACTGCGACACTGGTGTGGACACTGTTACGCACAGGGACCCCACTATTTCTGCCAGGACATAGGAGTACAGGTCGGGTGTACTAACACCCAGTTTAATAAGACTCCGTCGTACCAGGCGGTGAGGACCAGCATAGGGGAGCCGGCGCTTGACCTGTTGCCCCTCTCCCGGCCCAGGGCGCCATCTCTGAGCAGATTTAACCGCCCTGGAGCTCCCTTCCACTTTCCCTCACTCCCTGACTGAGACGCTGGGCGCCATCTTCTGTGAATAGCTGCGGCTGGTCTCCGGGATTGCAGGGCAAGGTCTCCCTTGTAAAGCCGCCTGTATACAGCGCTGTGACTTTACAAACACTTAAGTATTCTACATGTCTATATACAGACAGCAATAGTTAATAACAAGTGTACCTGTTACAAAATATATTGTACGAGTATTCTGATATATATATAGGACCGCGCTGTGTTATATATATATATATATCTATATAGTATTGTATACTAGTCCAGTGCAGTTTTATTGTCATACTAATAATTATCTGATTGTTACTGTGATTGTGTGTGCCCGTATCTGCTGTATGGATTTCACTTTCAGTGTTTCCCAGATATATCTATCACTATATTCTGTACCCTAAGGGCGAAAAATATATAGGGATAGGGCTTTATGGGGAAGGGGCGTGGCCACAAAATAATGCTAATTCATACTACGGTGCATAGTAGTCTCCTCTCCATTATTCAAATTACGCTGCCACTACACCAGGTAGAGCCCCTTTTTACACATTACGGCAGACAGCGTCCCCTTTTTACACATTACGGCAGACAGCGTCCCCCTTTTTACACATTACGGCAGACAGCGTCCCCTTATTACACATTACAGCAGTGTCCCCCGTTTTACACATTACAGCAGACAGCGTCCCCCTTATTACACATTACAGCAGACAGCGTCCCCTTATTACACATTACAGCAGACAGCGTCCCCCTTATTACACATTACGGTAGACAGCGTCCCCCTTATTACACATTACAGCAGACAGCGTCCCCCGTTTTACACATTACAGCAGACAGCGTCCCCTTATTACACATTACAGCAGACAGCGTCCCCCGTTTTACACATTACAGCAGACAGCGTCCCCCTTATTACACATTACAGCAGACAGCGTCCCCCGTTTTACACATTACAGCAGACAGCGTCCCCCTTATTACACATTACAGCAGACAGCGTTCCCTTATTACACATTACGGCAGACAGCGCCCCCCGTTTTACACATTACAGCAGACAGCGTCCCCCTTTTTACACATTATGGCAGCCAGCGTCCCCCTTTTTACACATTATGGCAGACAGCGTCCCCCTTATTACACATTACGGCAGACAGCGTCCCCCTTATTACACATTACGGCAGACAGCGTCCCCTTTTTGTACACATTACGGCAGCCAGCGTCCCCCTTTTTACACATTGCGGCAGCCAGTCCCCCTTTTTATACATTACAGCAGACAGCGTCCCCCTTATTACACATTACGGCAGACAGCGTCCCCCTTATTACACATTACGGCAGACAGCGTCCCCCTTATTACACATTACGGCAGACAGCGTCCCCTTTTTGTACACATTACGGCAGCCAGCGTCCCCACTTTTACACATTACGGCAGCCAGTCCCCCTTTTTACACATTGCGGCAGACACACGAACGAGAGAGAAAGAGAGAAAGACAGAAGAGAGAGATACTTACCATCTCTCCTGCTGGCAGTCAGGCTCCTCGTGCTGGCAGAGATCCCAGGCAGCCGCAGGTGAGAAGGAAGAGGAGGGAGGGGGACTGGAGCCGCAGCAGCGCGATGTCATTTGTAGCAGCGCCGCTGCAGCACTCCCCTCTCCTTCCGCATTGGCTGCCCGCTGCTGAGAATGCTGGGATGAGGGTACCGCATCCCAGCATTCACAGCAGCGCCGCCCAGCCAATACAGAAGCAGAGAGGACTGCTGCAGCGGCGCCGCTACCAATGACATCGCGCTGCTGCGGCTCCAGTCCCCCTAACTCCTCCTCCTTCAAGTACTCTGCCCCCGGCGCGGCTGCTGCTCTCCCTCTAGCGCGGCGCACGGCACACAACAGATGGCATGTAACGAGTCAATTTGACTCATGACATGCCGCTGGCCGTGCGCCCTTAGGGTAACTGCGCTGTGTGCCAGGCACACCTGGCACATAGGTAGTTACAGCGCTGCTGGGTACTCAGTCACATACTAAAGAATTAATTTGTAGGTATTGTACTCTGTCTGGCTTTATCGTACTCATATGCTCTGTTGTTGCATTTACTGAAATGTCTAACAAAAAGGGCAGTAAGTCCGGGACGCTCCCGCATCATGCAGGGCATGCACCAAGGATTTACTTGAGGGGGAAGTGTTATATGATGGTCTGTGTACTGTGTGCCATACATCTCCCAGTCAGTCTGCAGCTCCTGCAACCAATCAGGAGCCACCTGGGCTGCTTCCTCCTCACAAGCCACGCACCTCTCAGAAGTTTCTTCTGAGGAGGATGGGGAACAGACTATCCTGTCAGTCACTGAATCAGATGCTTCTGACGAGGAATGCCTGAAATCTATTTATTCCCTAACAGGTGCTGTACATAGATCCACTATTGCAGCCTCTTGGGCTGCAAAAGGTATTGAAGCATGGGTTCAGGCACTGGAGGAAGAGCTACCCGATGAATTATCTGACAAGGCCAGACAATACCTGTCTCACATTACCACATACTTGCCTACCTGACCCTCTCCATGAGGGAGAAAATGATCTGTTCCTGGACTTTCCTGGTAATGTGTGATTGCCATCACCTGTGGTGAGCTAGTTAATTGATAAGAAAGGCGTTTCACCACAGGTGATGGCAATCATACATTACCAGGAAAGTCCAGGAACAGATCATTTTCTCCCTCATGGAGAGGGTCAGGTAGGCAAGTATGCATTACCACCACCGCCTATTATATTCAGGAGGCGTCCTCTGAGGCAGGTGTGTTGGCAGCTAAGGTGTCGACTACGTCTGTACTAGCTCGCCGTATTCTGTGGTTGAGGTCATGGAAGGTGGACCTGGACTCCAAAAAGACCTTGGAGGTACTCCCTTTTTTAAGGAGACATCTTGTTTGGGCAAGACCTAAATAAAAGTGTGTCTGATTTAGCGGTTGCTAAAACTGCATTTCTCCCAAATCCTACTCCCTCTGTACAGAAGGCAAAAGGTACCACTTTTCGTTCCTCTCGGCCTCAAGGGAAAGCAAAAGGTCAGGCGTACCCGAAACAGTCTTGTGCTACCACAACTGTAAAGCTCAAGATAAAACAGTCCTGGGCGGCCCGTCGGGATCCGGTCTGAAGATCGACAGTGTCTAGGTCGACAATGTTTAGGTCGACCACTATAGGTCGACAGTCACTAGGTCGACATGGATGGAAGGTCGACAGGGTTTCTAGGTCGACATGTGCTAGGTCGACAGGTCTAAAGGTCGACATGAGTTTTTCACATTTTTTTTTTCATACTTAACGATCCACGTGGACTACGATTGGAACGGTAAAGTGTGCCGAGCGAAGCGGTAGCGGAGCGAAGGCACCATGCCCGAAGCATGGCGAGCGAAGCGAGCCATGCGAGGGGACGCGGTGCACTAATTTGGGATCCCGGTCACTCTACGAAGAAAACGAAAAAAAAAAAAAAAATCCTCATGTCGACCTTTAGACCTGTCGACCTAGCACATGTCGACCTAGAAACCCTGTTGACCTTCCATCCATGTCGACCTAGTGACTGTCGACCTATAGTGGTCGACCTAAACATTGTCGACCTAGATACTGTCGATAAAACGAACCACACCCGGCCCGTCAGCCTGCTTCTAAACAAGACAAGCCTGCTGCATGACATCGTGGGCCTCCCCCTGGGGGATCCCAGGGTGGGAGGCCGACTTCTACAATTTACCCGGATCTGGTTAAAGACCACTTTAGACGCATGGGTGCGGGAAGTCGTCTCTCACGGGTAAGCAGTTTCCTTCAAGAGACATCCCCCTCGCCAGTTTTGCACCCTTTGGACCTGTTAAAAGTGCAAGCTCTACAATTGGTTGTGAATTCCCTCCTGGATACAGGAGTGGTGGTGCCGGTACCTCTGTCCCAGAGAGGCAGAGGATACTACTCAACCCTGTTTCTAGTTCCGAAACTCACCGGATCTTTCCGGCTTATACTCAACCTCAAATCATTGAACAAGTTTGGGAGAGTGTCCAAGTTCCATATGGAAACGCTGCACTCCACTGTACTGGCCATAGAACCCGGAGACTATATGGTATCTCTGGATATACAGGATGCATACCTGCATATACCTATTGCCATGTTGCATTAGCAATATCTGCGGTTTGCTATTGGTAACATACATTATCAGTTTCAGGCTCTGCCATTTGGACTGCCTATGGCCCCTCAGATCTTCACCAAGGTTATGGCCGTGAAACAGCTCATCTTCGTTGCCAGGGAGTCAGGATCCTGCCATATCTGGACGACTTGTTGATTCTTGCAAACTCCCATGATGTCCTACTCAGTCATCTACAACTGACAGTAAGCTTCCTACAAGCCCAAGGGTGCCTCATCAATTGGAAGAAGTTCTCGCTGGTCCCAGCTCAGAGCATGGTGCACCTGGGGGCACTCCTGGACACGCACAGTCAATGGCTGTTTCTGTCTCCAGAGAAAGTCCTGAAGCTTCAGGACAGAATAAGATGCTTCCTTTGTCGTCCCAGAGTGTCATTACACTCAGCAATGCAAGTACTTGGCCTGATGGTGTCGGCATTCGACATGGTGGAGTGTGCTCAATTTCATTCCCGCCCCCTGCAGAGGTTAATCCATTCCAAATGGGACAGTCTACCTCATCGGGTCAGGTCTCATATGATCACATTGACTTTGGAGGTTCGTCTGTCGCTGATCTGGTGGCTTCAGCACCAGCAATTAAGCAGGGGCCATCCCTTCTGGATCCCCGACTGGGTCCTCTGACAATGGACGCCAGTCTGAGGGGATGGAGTGCAGTGTTGGAGCAACACACCTTTCAGGGTTGGTGGACCAAAGAGGAATCACTCCTCCCGATAAACATTCTGGAGTTGCGGGCAGTGTTCAATGCGTTGTCTCTTTCCCTGCCCATGGTACAGAACAGGCCTGTTCAAGTACGGTCAGACAACACCACCACGGTGGCATATATCAACCATCAAGGTGGCACTCGAAGCCGCATGGCAATGTTGGAAGTGCCAAAAATCCTTCAATGGGCGGAACGCCATCTGCCAGCAATATCGGCAGTGGTCGTTCCGGGTGTCCTCAACTGGGAAGCAGACTTCCTCACTCGCCAGGACGTGCACGCCAGAGAGTGGAGTCTTCATCCGGAAGTCTTTCAACTCCTAGTGGACAAGTGGGGCCTACCAGATGTAGACCTGATGGCGTCTCGACACAATCACAAGGTTCCGGTCTTCGGATCAAGGACCAGGGATCCCCAAGCAGCGGTCATGGATGCACTTGCCATTCCATGGAGCTTTCGGTTGCCTTTCGCGTTCCCTCCAGTGTCACTCCTGCCCAGGGTGCTGCGGAAGTTCAAGCAAGGAGGAATACTACTTCTAGTCGCTCCAGCATAGCCCAGATGGCATTGGTTCTCAGACCTGCAGGGTCTATCAATAGAGCGTCCTCTTCTTCTTCCTCAATGACCAGACCTCCTCGTACAGGGCCCTTGGCTCTATCCAGACCTGGCTTTGACGGCGTGGCTCTTGAAGCTTCACTCCTAAGGGCAAAAGGATTTTCTGAGGCGGTCATCCAAACTATGTTGAAAGCCCACAAATCGGCATCTGCCCGGATCTATTACAGGGTCTGGAATTCTTACTTCACCTGGTGTGCTGATAAGAACTATGATGCGTACAGATTCAAAACATCCAGAATCCTGGCTTTCCTGCAACACCGCCTGGACTTAGGCCTTCATCTGACCTCCCTCAAGGTTCACATATCTGCCTTGTCTTGTCGGTGTGGTTTCAGATTAAAATTGTGTCTATACCTGACGTTCATACATTCACCCAGGGTGTATTGCAGATTCAACCTCCCTATGTCCCTTCTGTGGCTCCATGGGATTTGTCTGTTGTCTTGAAAGCCCTTTAAGAGTCTCCATTTGAACCTCTTGAGTCAGTGGACCTTAAATGGCTTATGGCTAAGGTCCTGTTCTTACTGGCTATTGCCTCTGCCAGAACGGTATCAGACCTAGGCGCTTTGTCCTGTTGTCCACCCTTTCTGATATTTCATCGTGACTGGGCGGTTCTTAGAACTCACCCTTGTTATTTACCAAAGGTGGTGTCATCTTTTCACCTTAACCAAGAGATTGTTGTTCTGGCCTTCATCTCTTCTGAATTGTCCTCCAAAGAAATGTCTTTGGATGTGGTACGGGCTCTCCGCATATATGTGGAGAGAACTGCCCCTATTCGGAGGTCAAATTACCTTTTTGTCCTGTTTGGATTTCACAAACGTGTCTGGTCTGTGAATAAGCAAACCTTGGCCAGATGGATTAGAATGGTGATTGCACAAGCTTATGCACAGGCTGCACTCCCAGCTCCTGCTGCTATTAAAGCCCTTTCTACTCGGTCTGTTGGATCCTCTTGGGAGTCCCGTCGTGGCGCGTCCACAGAACAATTCTGCAAGGCGGTCCTCAGTGAACACGTTCATTAGGTTCTATGCCTTTGATACTTCCACCTCCCAGGATGCTTCCTTTGGACGCCGGGTTCTCATACCCGCTAAGGCGTGTCCCATCCCTTGAGGAACTGCTTTAGGACATCCCCGATGTATTCCCTGTGGAACACAGTGTACCCTACTGCAAAAAAGGAGATTTATGGTAGACTTACCATTGTTAAATCTCTTTCTGTGAGGTACACTGGGTTCCACAGGGTGCCCACCCTGATGCACCTAGCTTCTATGGGTTTGTATGGAATAAGCCGCTGGTCCCTTCTCCTGTCGTGAGAATGTGGTTCTATGTGACTAACATCTGCCTTCTCTTTTACCTGCTCCTGCATTGGACTGGTTAACAAAACTGAGCTCACAGTGCCTGGAGGCGGGGTGATAGAGGAGGCCTCAATGCATTATGGGACAGCCTTAAGCTATAACCTGTTGGTGTCTGGATCAAGATCCATCTCTACACCCCGAAGTATTCCCTGTGGACAGAGCCGGCGCAAACCACTCAGCAAAGGGATGCAGTGCAGGGAGGCGCCAGGAATGGAGAGGCGCTCTCCCTGCTCTGCATCCCTGTACTGAGCTGATGTCCCCCTGCTGCTGCTGCTGCGCCTGTCACACTCTATGACAGGCAGCAGGGCAAGCGCCAGCAGCATGAAGCCTCTGAGTCCTCTCCCCCTCCCCTGTGTCAGTGCAGTGTGCTGACCTAAGAGGGGGCAGAGCTACACGGAATGGGGGGCGGGCGGAGCTACACGGGACTTGGGGGCGGAGCTACACGGGACCAGGCTGAACAGGAGGATGACCTACTCCAGCTTCAGCCTGCAGACTTCCTTAGGTAAGAGGATTGAAAGAGAGTGAGTGAGTGAGTGAAAGTGTGTGTGTGTATGTCTGTATGTATGTATGTATGTGTAATATATGTGTGGCTGTGTATGTGTGTAATGTATGTACAGTATGTGTGTGTGTGTGACTGTGCGGAATATTGTGTGTAATCGTCACTGGTAAAGGGGGCGTTGCGTGTTTGTAAGCGTTACTGCTACAGGGGGTATTGTGTGTGTAAGCGTCACTGCGACAGGGGGCATTACATGTGTAAACGTCACTGGTACAGGGTGGGGTTACGTGTGTAGGCGTTACGTCACTGGTACAGGGGGCGTTACGTGTGTAAGCATCACTGGCACAGGGCGCGTTGCGTGTTTGTAAGCGTCACTGCTACAGGGGGTGTTACGTGTGTAAGCGTCACTGCTACAGGGGGCGTTACATGTGTAAGCGTCACTGGTACATGGGGCGTTATGTGTGTAAGTGTCACTGGTACAGGGGGCGTTATGTGTGTAAGCGTCACTGGTACAGGGGGCGTAACGTGTGTAAGCGTCACTGGTACAGGGGGCGTTATGTGTGTAAGCGTCACTGGTACAGGGGGCGTTATGTGTGTAAGTGTCACTGGTACAGAGGGCGTTACGTGTGTAAGCGTAACTGGTACAGGGGGCGTAACGTGTGTAAGCGTCACTGGTACAGGGGGCGTTATGTGTGTAAGCGTCACTGGTACAGGGGGCGTTATGTGTGTAAGTGTCACTGGTACAGAGGGCGTTACGTGTGTAAGCGTAACTGGTACAGGGAGCGTTACGTGTGTAAGCGTCACTGGTACAAGGGCGTTACGTGTGTATGCGTCACTGGTACAGGGGGCGTTACGTGTGTATGCGTCACTGGTACAGAGGGCGTTACGTGTGTAAGCATAACTGGTACAGGGGACGTTACGTGTGTAAGCATCACTGGTACAAGGGCGTTACGTGTGTAAGCGTCACTGGTACAGGGGGCGTTACGTGTGTAAGCGTCACTGGTACAAGGGCGTTACGTGTGTATGCGTCACTGGTACACGGTGGCGTTATGTGTGTAGGCGTTACGTCATTGGTAAAGTGGGCGTTACGTGTGTAAGCATCACTGGTACAGGGGGGAGTTACGTGTGTAAGCGTCACTGGTACAGGGGGGCGTTACGTATGTAAGCGTCACTGGTACAGGGGGCGTTACGTGTGTAAGCGTCACTGGTACAAGGGCGTTACGTGTGTATGCGTCACTGGTACAGGGTGGCGTTACGTGTGTAGGCATTGCGTCATTGGTAAAGTGGGCATTACATGTGTAAGCATCACTGGTACAGGGTGGCGTTATGTGTGTAAGCGTCACTGGTACAGGGGCGTTACGTGTGTTAGCATCACTGGTACATGGGGCGTTACGTGTGTAAGCGTCACTGGTACAGGGGGCGTTACGTATGTAAGCGTCACTGGTACAGGGGACGTTACGTGTGAAAGCGTCACTGGTACAGGGGCGTTACGTGTGTAAACGGCACTACTACAGGGAGCATTATGTGTATACGTGTCACTGCTTTGTAAAGTATGGTAGGGCGCACATTTATAGTTTGCAGGAGGGCGCCGAACACCCTAGCATCGGCCCTGCCTGTGGAACCAAGTGTACCTCGGAGAAAGAGATTTAACAATGGTAAGTCTATCATAAATCTCCTTTTCTCTAACGTCCTAGAGGATGCTGGGACTCCGTAAGGACCATGGGGATAGACGAGCTCCGCAGGAGACATGGGCACTTTAAGAAAGACTTTGACTCTGGGTGTGCACTGGCTCCTCCCTCTATGCCCCTCCTCCAGACCTCAGTTTGATACTGTGCCCAGAGGAGATGGGTGCACTGCAGGGAGCTCTCCTGAGTTTCCTGCTAAGAAAGTATTTTAATTAGGTTTTTTATTTTCAAGGAGCACTGCTGGCAACAGACTCCCTGCATCGTGGGACTGAGGAGAGAGAAACAGCCCTACTTCTCTGAGTTTCAAGGTCCTGTTTCTTAGGCTACTGGACACCATTAGCTCCAGAGGGAGTCGGAACACAGGTCTCACCCTGGAGTTCGTCCCAGAGCTGCGCCGCCGTCCTCCTCACAGAGCCAGAAGATAGAAGCCGGGTGAGTATAAGAAGAAAGAAGGCTTCAAAGGCGGTAGAAGACTTCGTGATCTTCACTGAGGTAACGCACAGCACTGCAGCTGTGCACCATTGCTCCCATACACCTCACACACTCCAGTCACTGTAAGGGTGCAGGGCGCAGGGGGGGGGGGGGGGGGCGCCCTGGGCAGCAATATAAACCTCTATTATGGCATAAACACATATATACATGTACAGCTGGGCACTGTACATGTATATAAAGAGCCCCCGCCATGTTTTTGAATAATTTGAGCGGGACAGAAGCCCGCCGCCGAGGGGGCGGGGCTTCTCCCTCAGCACTCACCAGCGCCATTTTTCTCCACAGCACAGCGCTGAGAGGAAGCTCCCCGGACTCTCCCCTGCTTACTGAGGTGACAGTGGGTTTTTCAAGAGGGGGGGCACATAATTGGCGAAAAACAAGTTATTTCAGCGCTACTGGGGAAGCATTCTGTGTTTTGCCTGGGTTATATAGCGCTGGGGTGTGTGCTGGCATACTCTCTCTCTGTCTCTCCAAAGGGCCTGGTGGGGAACTGTCTTCAGATAAGAGCTTCCCTGTGTGTGTGGGGTGTGTCGGTACGCGTGTGTCGACATGTATGAAGTGGAAGGCTCACCTAAGGAGGAGGGGGAGTGTATGAATGTCAGATCTCCGTCGGCAGCTCCGACACCGGAATGGATGGAGATGTGGAATGTCTTGAGTGCTAGTGTAAATTTATTACACAAGAGATTAGACAAGGCTGAGGCTAGGGAACAGTCAGGTAGTCAGACCATGCCTGTCCCTGTGTCACCGGGACCTTCCGGGTCTCAAGAGCGCACATTGTCCCAAATAATGGACACAGATACCGACACGGATTCAGACTCCAGTGTCGACTATGAGGAGGCAAAATTGCAGCCAAAAGTGGCTAAGGGCATTCGATATATGATTATTGCAATAAAAGATGTTTTGCATATCACAGAGGAACCCCCTGTCCCTGACAAGAGGGTACACATGTATAAAGAGAAAAAGTCTGAGGTCACTTTTCCATCCTCGTATGAGCTGAGCGAGCTGTGCGAAAAGGCTTGGGAATCTCCAGACAAGAGGCTGCAGATTCCCAAAAGGATTCTTATGGCGTATCCTTTCCCGCAAACGGATAGGATACGATGGGAGTCTTCTCCTAAGGTGGACAAGGCATTAACACGTTTATCAAAAAAGATAGCGTTGCCATCCCAAGATACGGCTACCCTCAAGGATGCTGCTGATCGCAGACAGGAGGTTACCATGAAGTCCATTTACACACATTCAGGTACAATTCTTAGACCGGCAATGGCGTCGGCCTGGGTTTGTAGTGCTGTCGTAGCATGGACAGACTACTTATCTACGGAATTTGAGACCCTAGATAAGGATACCATTTTAATGACCCTAGGGCATATAAAAGATGCTGCGTTATATATGAGGGATGCTCAAAGAGACATTTGTTTGCTAAGTTCCAGAATAAACGCTATGTCTGTTTCTGCTAGGCGAGTCTTATGGACCCGACAGTGGACGGGTGATGCCGACTCAAAGAGGCATATGGAGTCTTTGCCTTACAAAGGTGAGGAGTTATTTGGAGAAGGCCTCTCGGACCTAGTCTCCAGAGCTACGGCAGGTAAATAGAATTTTTTGCCTTATGTTCCCTCACAGCCTAAGAAAGCCCCTCATTATCAAATGCAGTCCTTTCGTTCGAATAAAAGCAAAAGAGTACGAGGATCGTCCTTTCTTGCCAGAGGTAAGGGCAGAGGAAAAAAGCTGCACACAGCTAGTTCCCAGGAACAGAAGTCCTCACCTGCCTCTGCAAAATCCACCGCATGACGCTGGGGCTTCCCTGGGGGAGTCCGCTCAAGTGGGGGCACGTCTTCGACTTTTCAGCCACATCTGGGTTCATTCACAGGTGAATCCCTGGGCAATAGAAATTGTTTCTCAGGGATACAAGCTGGAATTCAAAGAGGTGCCTCCTCGCCGGTTTTTCAAATCGGCTCTACCGGCGGTTCCCTCAGAGAGGGAGTTAGTGTTGAATGCAATACAAAAATTGTATCTTCAACAGGTAGTGGTCAAGGTTCCTCTACTGCGGCAAGGAAAGGGTTATTACTCAACCCTGTTTGTGGTTCCGAAACCGGACCTATACTTGAGAAAGTTCAAGTTCAAGATGGAATCGCTCAGGGCGGTCATCGCCAGCCTGGAAGGGGGGGGATTTTATGGTTTCCCTGGACATAAAGGATGCATACCTTCGTGTTCCAATATTTCCTCCTCATCAGGCATTCCTGAGATTTGCTGTACAAGATTGTCATTACCAATTTCAGACGTTGCCGTTTGGGCTTTCAACGGCCCCGAGGATTTTCACCAAGGTAATGGCGGAAATTATGGTGCTCCTGCGCAAGCGAGGGGTCACAATTATCCCATACTTGGACGATCTCCTCATAAAAGCGAGATCTCGGGAGAAGTTACTGGACAGCGTGTCTCTGTCTTTGAAGGTGTTACAGCAACACGGCTGGATTCTCAATATCCCGAAGTCACAGTTGGTTCCTACGACGCGTCTGACCTTCTTGGGCTTGATTCTGGACACAGACCAGAAGAAGGTTTTTCTTCCAATGGAAAAAGCTCAGGAGCTCATGACTCTGGTCAGGAACCTATTGAAGCCAAAACAGGTGTCAGTGCATCACTGTACTCGAGTCCTGGGGAAAATGGTGGCATCGTACTGTCAAAGTCAGAAAAATATCACTATGCACACTGCCATATTTGCACCTCATGTGAGCTCCCGCTGTGCGTGCAAGAGCTCTCCCGTGCGTGCGCATACTCGCCTTCGCGTGCACCCGCAGGCGCACGAGATGCGGATTTACGGTAGAGTTTGTATGCGTCTAGCGGGCGACTCAATCGATATATATTTTAACCATATAATGTATTTTGTAGATCATGGTCCCTTTGATAGATTCTGAAAGTTTAGTTACTGTAGCATGTTCATGGACAGAGAGATCCCTCTTTGTCTGATACAGAGAGTCAGACAAGGATTATACAGTGGTGTTTAGTATCCATCGGAAGAGTATTTAATTAGCAATATTCCGGTGTTGGTTTGAAGCGGATTAATCGCTCGTGCGAATAGTTATGGACATAAGAAGTTTATGTCCATTTACTATTATTTGCACTTACTTATCCATGCGGCGGGAAACCTAGTTTCCCACCCACCTGAGCAGTTGGAAGTAGACACAGCCCACCTGTATGAATCAACCTATGACCTTTTGTTATAATGCGAAGACGAATTCCTGTGTCCAATGAACAATGAGATTGTAGGGACCATTGAATTGTATTGTGTGTGGGGCATAAATAGACAAGCCGATCATATCCAGCTCTCACTCTTCAACGGTTCTCATTGCTGATAATCGGGAGCTGGATATCCAGAGGCGCATGCGATCGTTCCCCTTGTGCGTAAGTTTTCTCCGCAATCATATTGTCTTTATTGGTATTGTGGGCCATATCTCTCTCTCTCTCTCTTCTCTCTCTCTCTCTCGTTTCTCTTATATAGTTATTGTACTGATATTGTATTTCATGTGTAGTTATCTGGTTAGGTAGTCTATGTTATATTGGTAGTGTATGACTTGTATTGTATTACTCTTTTTGAACGTTCATTCATTTCCTTAAAAGGCGTTAGACCCTTAGACAGGTATTGTGTGTTCATTATATTGCAGTGGGTAATAGGAGCGTCTCTATCGCTCAAACAGCTTTAGTGTAAACCCGCTTACACAGTGTTGCATTCTCATCTTATCACTACACCAAGGTTTACTGCATAATACACTGTTTTATGGTATAGTTATAAAAGTTTAACATTGTGAGCGTCTGCGCCGCTGGTGATCTCCTCGTGGTCCCGAGCGTCCGCTACGCTATAGCGAATCATTACGTTAGTCGGCAGCCAATAGCGTGCCTGCCAGTGATCTCTTGGCCGTGAGCGAACGTGGCGCTTGAGCGTCTCGACTACGGCTAAGCGATTGTTACGCAACGTGCGTACCCTTACGGTATTCCATACGTTAATAGCGTACAGTGTTCTTAGACCTCTTAAAAGGGTTTTAAGTAAGATAAATATTTAGCTTTATCAATTGGCGGCTCGTCCGTCCTTCACATATCTCTGCTAGGTAATTCCAGCAGACATTATCCATCAGCAAAGGGCGGGAGATCATATTCCTCGCAGTGCTGTCTGGATAAGCGTCTGCTTCGCTTAGTAAAGGGTGCTGAGGGAATCCGGAACCGGAGGTAAGAACAACACGCTAGTGTCTTTTAAAACTGTTTATTTCTATCTTGCGTACGCACACACGCATATCTGCATTTCTTTTTATTCGTGTATTTTCATATATCACTCTCCTGTTTGCCATTTTATAATTGATAAACGTGCTAAGAGAGATTTGTCGCTATTTCATAGTTAAAGTGTAAAAGTAACACATTAAGGGATAAATTGCAAAGCACGCACGCAGCTCTACCTAAAGATACAAGGAGAGATTGGTGTGGTGCTCGGTAGATGATCAAGGATCATCTACATTGATAAACGTGTAAATTGCGTTACGGTGGATATCTGCATTGCGTACACGTGTCTCTAACAAAAGGCTGAGACTCACGCACGCAACTCAAAGGCCGACGCACGCAGCGTATATTCCGCAACGTAGCGTCCGGGTACGCCCACGTAACTCAAATCACACGCTAGTGTTATTTTAGCAGGCGAAGAGGTGGCAACGCGATAAATAGCGCAAGTCTATTTCAGTGTCCGAAATTTAAGCTAATAGATCCTTCTCCAATTTACAACACATCTGGTCTAAAGGAAAGAAATTTCTGCGCAGAAATAGAAATAGAAACAAAAGTGTACATGTGGTGAGTGAGTGTTTGCATATATAAGTTTTTACAATTTTGGGGATTGAACCACAGAAATCATCGAGTTCTCGTGAAAGTACATACGTGTAAGTGACATACATGGTGGCTAGGGAGGCATCCCTTGTTAAACATATAAAGAGCATTAGAGTGTAGCAGACCAGGAGGTCATACTGTAGCAGACCAGGAGGTCAGACCAGGAGGTCGCATAACAGACCAGGAGGTCCAGGTACAGCAGACAAGGAAGTCCGCTATAGAGTCAAGTAGCCCAACACCAAGAAGGGTTGGGGCGGAACCCATATAGGCCATAAAGCTCAGGCTGAAGGAATTCGCAGCTGCTGAATGTCGATTCCACTGGTCGCTCCGTACATAAGATTAGTTGCTTATGTACTGAACGATTGTACCGCACGTAATTGTGTGCATTAGTTAGTAACCTGACCTAGTACCATTTGTGTACGAAAAGGGTCATAAATGCTATTTGTACATTCTAACGTGATTTGTGTAATTTTTTATTTTTAAAAGGGAAGTTCGCTGGTCACTCAGGAATTATCCAACAACCCCACAGTTACTGGAAAGGGTTAATGCTCTGCGGATCACACTCACATGTTCCAGTAAACAAAGGTTCATAGGGGCCCTGGGTCGAGTACGCCAGCACTATATCAGTGTGGAGGTCGTATTGGTCGGCGTGGGCGAGTAAGTGGGGTACTCGGTAAACCACCACCGTCAACCTATCCTTGAATATTTTGTTTTTTTGTAAGGGTTCGCTGAAGACCCTGATATAAAGGTCAGAGGTAGAGCAAGCAACACCTGCAAATTATGGGGGCCAGTTGTTCAGGAAGGGGGCGATCAACCTCGGTTCGGGTTGATTTAGTGAACCGACCAATCGGGTCGGCAAGGTACGTAATGTGTGAAAAATACGGTTCACACACAGAAGTTTTATGTGATGAATGGGAGAGAATGACGGTACATGACGGGGAGAAGTTCCCAAGAGTAGGCAGCTTTAGCCCAGAAGTATTACAAAATCTGAGGAGAAGGATATGTCTCATTAAATCAGCAAAGAGACGAATCAAACATTATGATTATTTGCAGCTATGGCAACAGGAGGGTGAAATACAGAGAGGATTGGCTCAGGCGGCGGGATCTAATCCTATCAGGAAACTGATAGCCACGGCCCCGCCGCCACCATACATATCAGGAGAGAAATTGGTTGCGGAGAATGACACATCAGGGGGTAACAAACAGACACTTAGCAACTGTATAAATGTTAAGGATAATGTTAATAAGTTAACCAATGCAAGTATTAACCCGTGCAAGTTGTACCCTGTTTTGAACTTTCCCCAGGAGTGTGATCAAGAAGACGAAGCATCAACAATATCGGCGCTCTCTCTAGCAGCCACCATATCAGAGACAACAGTAGGCACGGCCCAACCCTTAAGATTAGTAACAAAGGCCCCTAGCGGAGGGACAGGTGAGGTCGTATCAACGGGTAAGTACGGCACCTTACACTATGCTGAAACCATTTCACCACAGGCTGTAGAATCTAATCAGAATGAGGTTATTAAACTTGCTCCCGTTAGGGTAATAGCTGTTCCAAATGGGAAAACGGACACTACAGGAGTCACTCCCATTAGGAACATTGCCATGTATAGCCCATTTTCCATAATGGAATTAAGAACCATAGTGTCTGAATTCCCTGATCCTAGGAAAGATCTAGTTGCTAGCCAGAAATACATCAGAGACCTAGGAAATACTGTAGAGCCAAATAACAAAGACTGGCAGATATTGCTGAGGGCATGTTTACCCTCCAATGTCGACTCAGCTCAATTTTTAGCTGACTGTGGATTGGATCAGGATGTACCCCTTACAGATGTGTACAACAAAGACAATGTAAAAAGAATAAATTTACAGTTAAAAGAGTATTTCCCAGCTGTAGCCAAATGAAATAGAATTTTTTCCATTAAACAAAAAGAGTCAGAAACAGCTGCTGAGTATTTTCACCGGGCACTATTAGAAATGGCAAAATACACTGGCATAGAGGACATTAGGACCAATGCAAATCATCAAGAAGTAGCAGTATCTGTGCTAATGGATGGTTTAAAAGAAGCATTAAAGACAAGGGTACAGACCACGCAACCATGTTGGCGAGGTCTGTCGGTGGCTACTTTGAGAGAGGCTGCTATTGATCACGACCGGAATATCACCAGACACAGGGAGTCACAAGGTGGTAAGTTAATGGCCGTAAGTATACAGGCCCTGACCACAAAGCAGCCTTTGTATAGATCACCAAACCCTGTGGGTAAGTCAAATGTGGTAACATGTTATTTTTGTCATAAACAGGGACACATAGCACGAGACTGTAGAGCGAAAAATTCACAAAGATCATACCAACCCCCTAGACAACGACATGACACACGAAATTGGGATCAGGGTCCACAGAGACGGAGTTATGAGCCACATACATGGGAAACAAAAAGATATCCCCCAAAAGGAGACTGGCAGTTCCTATTTAACCCCTTCACAAGTAGTTGCTGCCAGCGGGATTCAGGGAGGTCACCATACCCAATAGGGGTGTGGCCATACCTGTAATCTGCAGCCAGTAAAATTGATTGCAAGTCTTGGAAGTGAACCCGAAATTGCAATTAATGTAGCTGGTGAAACATTAAACTTTCTTGTAGATACGGGGGCGGCCAAATCAGTGATAAATTCGACAGTGGGCATGAGAACCACTGGTAAGACAATTCCAGCCATGGGAGTAACGGGAGTAGTCCAGCATTACCCTGTTAGCAAACCAGCCGAGATTACAATAGGGCCTTTACATACCAAGCATTCCTTTTTGCTGGCTGCATCGGCACCGACAAATCTCCTGGGAAGAGACTTATTGTGTAAAATGGGGTGCGTCATTTATTGTACTCCTGAAGGTGTATTCTTGGACATACCTGAGAATCACGCTCAGGAAGTGCGAGACATGTTAGACTCCCCATCAAAATTAATGTCACATACCATTATGACAAATAGGACTCCATCCCAAGTAGAAGAAATGACATCCCAGATACCAGAGTCACTTTGGACAAAAGATGGACAGGACACTGGATTAATGGCAAACGTAGCTCCGGTAGTTGTACAAGTAAAAGATGGTAGGATAGCTCCAAAAATCCCACAGTACCCTCTGAAGCCAGAGGTGGCGTTAGGAGTATACCCAGTAATAGAGCGCTTGCTACAACAGGGCATTCTGGTAAGAACGTCCAGCACTGCCAATAGTCCCATCTTCCCTGTGAAAAAGAGTGGGGGGAGGAGTTACCGGCTAGTGCAGGATCTAAGGGGGATTAACAAAATAGTTGAGAGTCAGTTCCCCGTAGTGCCAAATCCAGCTGTCATCCTTATGCAAATCCCTCCCACTGCGAAATTTTTCACTGTTATTGACCTCTGCTCCGCTTTCTTTTCGGTACCCCTGCATCCTGACAGCCAATATTTGTTTGCATTTACATACAGAGGAGTCCAATACACATGGACTCGATTACCACAAGGTTTCATAGACAGTCCAAGTATATTTTCCCAGGCTTTGCATGATTGTTTACAGTCTTTCCAACCAGAGAGTGGATCAGTATTGATACAGTACGTGGATGATTTACTACTGTGTTCTGATTCATTGGAAGCATCCCTGAAGGATACGAAACAGCTCCTGTTTCATCTTTCAGACACAGGACACAAGGTTTCCAAAGACAAGTTACAATTATGCCAAACTAAAGTAAAATATTTGGGACACTGTCTAACACAAGGACTGAGACACCTGACCGCTGATAGAATTCAAGCAATTAGAGACATGACTCTGCCACAAACCCAGCAACAGATCAGAACGTTTTTAGGAATGTGTGGGTATTGCCGTAACTGGATCCCAGGATTTTCCATTCTAGCATTACCTTTGCAGGAGATGGTTTCCTCAAACAAGCCTGATCGGATTTCGCACACAGACGAGTCCGAGATGGCATTTGAGAGACTTAAACAGTGCCTAACGCAGGCACCAGCATTAGGTATGCCAGACTATGGGAAACCCTTTGAGCTGTACGGAACAGAAAGTGCTGGTTGCGCAGCAGGCGTCCTAACCCAAAAGCACGGTGATGCCAGCAGGCCGGTAGCATACTACAGCACTCAGCTAGATACGGTAGCGCGATCCCTCCCCACATGCTTGCGAAGCGTTGCTGCGATAGCATTGCTAGTAACGAAAAGCGAAGATGTAGTGCTAGGTCACAACCTCACAATTCATACACCACATGCAGTGTCAGCCTTGCTAAATTCTGCCCAAACCAGGCACGTCTCATCAGCGCGGTTTACAAGATGGGAATTGGCACTAATGGCCCCCGTAAACATCACCATAAGGAGATGCAGTGCATTAAATCCTGCAACATATCTCCCAGGTGTGCCTGGACAGGCACAAAGGGTGGAGGATGAGAGTGGTGGGGAAGGAGGATTTAATACAAAGGATGACACACATGATTGTATGGAATATTTGACCCAAAATTTCACGGCAAGGCCTGACATCAGTGACAACCCACTAGAAGATGTAGACTTTACTTTCTACACTGACGGTAGTTGTCACAGACAGACAGACTCGGGAGACTTGTGTACTGGATACGCAGTCGTAGACGACCAAGGCACCATAGAAGCTGAACCGCTAGGCCCACCTCACTCAGCCCAGGTTGCTGAACTGGTCGCCCTAACCAGAGCATGTGAATTGGCTAAGGGCAAATCAGCCAATATCTACACCGACTCTAGATACGCATTCGGGGTAGTCCACGATTTCGGAGCCCTATGGCGCCTCAGAAATTTCATGACGGCAGCTGGTACACCGGTAGCGCATGCAGCTCACATAAAAAGGCTTCTAACAGCGATACAGGAACCCGACAGAGTGGCTGTTATCAAGTGTAAAGCACACACATATAGCCAGGACCCAGTATCACTTGGTAACAGCCGAGCAGACGAAGCTGCTAAGTTAGCAGCTGGTACCCCCAGACAGACAGACACCACACAACTGATGGTATTTAATACCATCAACACACAAAAGCTGTGTGAAATGCAAAATTTGTGTTCCACACAGGAAAAGGCAGTCTGGAAGGCAAAGGGATATGGCCAGGAGTCCTCAGGACTCTGGACGGATGGACAAGGTAAACCAGTGGCCCCCAGAGCATATCTTCCATGTTTAGCTGAGGCAGCACACGGGCTGACTCATCTGGGCAAGGAGGGAATGTGTAAGTTGGTAAGAGCATATTGGTGTGCCCCAGGATTTTCATCCCATGCAGGTAAGAGAGCAATGTCATGCCTTACCTGTTTGAGAAAGAATATCGGAAAGGCAATACCAACAGAACCATCTCATATCCCACCTACAGGCGGACCTTTTCAGGTAATACAGATTGACTTTATCCAATTACCCCCTTGTCGAAATTTGAAATATGTACTTGTTTGTATAGATGTGTTCTCAAATTGGGTCGAAGCATTTCCTGCGGCCACAAATACCGCTATGTTTACTGCTAAGAAAATTGTGCAGGAATTTGTATGTAGATATGGTATCCCTAGAATAATTGAAAGTGATAGGGGTACCCATTTAACAGGTGATGTCTTTCAAGGAATGTGTAAGTTGATGGGAATTGATAGCAAGCTGCACACTCCATACCGTCCACAGGCGAGTGCGAAGGTGGAAAGAGTGAACAGCACTATTAAAAATAAACTGAGCAAAGTTATGGCAGAAACAGGATTGACATGGCCAGAAGCTTTACCCATTGTACTATACAGCATCAGAACCACTCCCAGGTCCCCTCTTAATCTGTCTCCCTTTGAAATCTTGTTTGGTCGACAACCGCATGTTATGATTAACCCTCAGGATGATTTGAAGTGTAACAATGAAGTGACTGTAAAATACTTGATTAACATGAGTAAACAGCTAAGGAATCAAAATGATAATTTGAAGTTGGTGATTCCTGATTTACCAGATAGTAATTGTCATGACATTGAACCTGGGGATTATGTAATGATACGGAATTTTCTACGCTCAGGTTGCCTTATTGACAGATGGGAAGGACCATACCAAGTCTTATTGACTAGCACTACAGCATTGAAGGTTGCCGAGAGAGAGACTTGGGTTCATTCGTCCCATTGTAAGAAGGTTGCTGATCCAGAGAGGTCCCGTGATAAGGAACAGACGGTAGAGGAAGTTGTATCACTGGAGTGTCTGTTCCAGGAGGACTGAGGCGGCACCTGAGCATTGAAAATCACAAGATCGAAAGCAGTTGTCGATTCCCTGCTCCCTTTTATTGTTTTTCTCCACTCCCATCCCATCTCCCTCAATTATTTCTTTCCCCCTTCTCATTTTTCTCCATTTCCTCCTCTAAGATGGACTTGCCCCAAAAGACTGTGATCCGGATTTTCCTGTTGACCATGATGTTGACCAGAGCAGTCTGTTCCGGCGAGAGTACCATGGAGGTCGAGAAAGGTTCTGGAATGGGTTCTGATGACAAAGATGGAGGCGTAGTTTTCCAAGAACAACTTAACCAACAAGTAAAGGCGAGTATCAGAAAACGATCCGATAACATAGACCATCGAAGGAATTGTGAAGGATTGTTAGCCGAAGAAAACTGTATCTGTAGGCTCTGTGACAATGTAGTTGAGGATGGGTGTATCAAGAAATGCCAATCCAGTTTTAATATCCACTTGGACCGGCGTCCATTGAGTGACTATCACTCCTTAGTGGGTAATGTGTTAAATCAGACAGATTGTTGGGTATGCTCTCAAGTACCTCAAGGCCATAGTAAATCAGGCTTAGTACCATTTCCTTTAATGATAGGGGAGGTACTTGAGCTAAGTGGTGGGAGGCCGGTGGACAGGAGGTTTAATATCTCCAGTCCTCCTAGTTTGAAGCTCCACCAATATCATGTGGATAGATCCCTAATATGTTTTAACATTTCCAATCCCCGAAAGCCGGGAAATTGGGAAGTGTCATGGAGTAACCAAACCATGACCTTTTCATATAGAGCAGATAGAATGCCGACAGATACAGAGCTTATACGCCACATAGCCAGTAGAGAAAAATCTTTCCGATATAGGTATACCCTAGGAAGTAGGATTACGAGAGTTGGAGAGGTATCACCAGGATACTGTGCACATATCGTACAAACTGATACGTGTACTAGACAGATGGGAGAATTAGGGTTAGGAGATTTCACATGGAAGATGTGTAATATGGTTATGTCCTATTCCGTCCCATATGTTCTCCCCGATGATGCATATTTCATATGCGGGAGGAAGGCGTATAAGTGGCTTGCCCCAAACTCTGAAGGATTGTGTTATATTGGAAAAGTACTGCCTGAGGTAATGACTGTATCACATGCCAAAATGAAAGATATACACCGTGTTGCCCAAGCTCCTTATACTCACACCCATTACGAGCACGTAGTTAAACGGCACCTGATAGAAAGAACAGAGCATCCGGCCTCTGACATGATCCATGAATCCACCGGGATTCAGGTTCTACTCGCGTTAGACATCACTCGCACCGCCAGAGGAGTGTTGAATTATAAATACATATCAGCGCTCGCAAATTTGTTAGACAATATCACAGAAATGTATGATGACACTTTTAGGTATACTGGAAGAGAGCTTCAAGCTTATAAAACAGAACTGGTTCAGCATAGAATGGTTCTTAATTATCTCACGGCAGTGACAGGTGGATATTGTGTCACACTGGCAACGCAGTACGGCGTGAAATGCTGCACATATATAACGAATAGTACCGAGGATCCGGTCGAGGTCATAGACCAAAAGATGGACGATATTCTCCAATTAAAGTGGGAATTTCGCAGGAGACACAATCTCACCCTTGCTGCTGTGAGTAATGAGCTGACTAGTTGGGTGTCATGGTTGAACCCGCGAAATTGGTTCTCTGGTTTAGGAGAATGGGCTCAAGGAGTCATAATGGATGTAGGGAAGTTTCTCCTATGTATCTTAGGTGTTGTCATAACGATTGGCTTGATATTTAGATGCGGTCAGGCTTTAATGAAGTGCAAACGTAGTACCAGGGTAATGAGTTTAAGGAGTGAGGAAATTGTAATTCCAATGGATTTGATTTATGACCCAACGGTAGAGACAATGATGTGATGAAAATGCGATTATACGGTCCGTTTCTTTCACCTGTTTTTCCGATTTTTCCAAGGTAAAAAGACCCACTTTTGACGAGGAATTTGATGACCCTGTATACAGACAACTGATGGATTAAAGAAGAAATTTTGACAACCCTATACACAGATATTTGATGAACTATGCCATAGACCCCCAGTTTCCCTAGAAATTTTAAAATTACGCTAGCCCAACACTTTTGTAAGTCTATGGACATTGACAAAGCTTTTGCTCACACCTATTGGCAAAAGCCCAAAGAAGACTGCATTCAACAGACACCGAACAAGACTTCAACCGACAAATGTTCATTAACCTGACATAGAATACCACTGCATTTACCATAATTGTGTCTTATCTTCATCTCTACAACCTTCAGGTAATAACACACATAGTCGATAGGGAATACCAGCACAGATATCAGCAATCACATATTCCCCCATTCATGTATCATCAACTAAAATGTGCTCCCCCATTTTGTTGCAACCAAAAGCCGAAGAGAGCTCGGTAAAGTTTGACAGCCCATCCACAGACCCGTACCACGGGATAAGAAGGAATTCGAATGTATACTTCGCAATACCTCGAAGCTTGATTTAAAACACGTACGGCACGATGATACATGACCCCCCCAAACATGGATTCATACACACATGCTTCTGCTATCTCACTAGGTCATACCCTTTTCCTACCTTCTCCTCTCCTCCCTTACCCAATCATGGAAATGTATTTACACTTGACATATATTTTTCTCGTTTTGAAATGTTTTAGGAAGTGGCAGTTATTGTTGACTGCCAAAGGGTGGACTGTCAAAGTCAGAAAAATATCACTATGCACACTGCCATATTTGCACCTCATGTGAGCTCCCGCTGCGCGTGCAAGAGCTCTCCCGTGCGTGCGCATACTCGCCTTCGCGTGCACCCGCAGGCGCACGAGATGCGGATTTACGGTAGAGTTTGTATGCGTCTAGCGGGCGACTCAATCGATATATATTTTAACCATATAATGTATTTTGTAGATCATGGTCCCTTTGATAGATTCTGAAAGTTTAGTTACTGTAGCATGTTCATGGACAGAGAGATCCCTCTTTGTCTGATACAGAGAGTCAGACAAGGATTATACAGTGGTGTTTAGTATCCATCGGAAGAGTATTTAATTAGCAATATTCCGGTGTTGGTTTGAAGCGGATTAATCGCTCGTGCGAATAGTTATGGACATAAGAAGTTTATGTCCATTTACTATTATTTGCACTTACTTATCCATGCGGCGGGAAACCTAGTTTCCCACCCACCTGAGCAGTTGGAAGTAGACACAGCCCACCTGTATGAATCAACCTATGACCTTTTGTTATAATGCGAAGACGAATTCCTGTGTCCAATGAACAATGAGATTGTAGGGACCATTGAATTGTATTGTGTGTGGGGCATAAATAGACAAGCCGATCATATCCAGCTCTCACTCTTCAACGGTTCTCATTGCTGATAATCGGGAGCTGGATATCCAGAGGCGCATGCGATCGTTCCCCTTGTGCGTAAGTTTTCTCCGCAATCATATTGTCTTTATTGGTATTGTGGGCCATATCTCTCTCTCTCTCTTCTCTCTCTCTCTCGTTTCTCTTATATAGTTATTGTACTGATATTGTATTTCATGTGTAGTTATCTGGTTAGGTAGTCTATGTTGTATTGGTAGTGTATGACTTGTATTGTATTACTCTTTTTGAACGTTCATTCATTTCCTTAAAAGGCGTTAGACCCTTAGACAGGTATTGTGTGTTCATTATATTGCAGTGGGTAATAGGAGCGTCTCTATCGCTCAAACAGCTTTAGTGTAAACCCGCTTACACAGTGTTGCATTCTCATCTTATCACTACACCAAGGTTTACTGCATAATACACTGTTTTATGGTATAAGTATAAAAGTTTAACATTGTGAGCGTCTGCGCCGCTGGTGATCTCCTCGTGGTCCCGAGCGTCCGCTACGCTATAGCGAATCATTACGTTAGTCGGCAGCCAATAGCGTGCCTGCCAGTGATCTCTTGGCTGTGAGCGAACGTGGCGCTTGAGCGTCTCGACTACGGCTAAGCGATTGTTACGCAACGTGCGTACCCTTACGGTATTCCATACGTTAATAGCGTACAGTGTTCTTAGACCTCTTAAAAGGGTTTTAAGTAAGATAAATATTTAGCTTTATCAGTACGAAGCCATTCCCTTCGGCAGGTTCCATGCGAGGACCTTCCAATGGGACCTACTGGACAAGTGGTCCGGGTCACATCTACAAATGCATCAGAGGATCACCCTGTCCTCCAGAGCCAGGGTGTCTCCCCTGTGGTGACTGCAGAGTGCTCACCTCCGATAGGGTCGCAGGTTCGGCATTCAGGACTGGATCCTGGTGACCACAGACGCAAGTCTCCGAGGTTGGGGAGCAGTCACACAGGGAAGAAATTTCCAAGGTCTTTGGTCGAGGCTAGAGACTTGTCTCCACATCAACATCCTGGAGTTGAGGGCCATATACAACGCCCTCCATCAAGCGGAGGCATTACTTCGCGACAAACCAGTTCTGATTCAGTCGGACAATGTCACCGCAGTAGCTCATGTATACCGACAAGGTGGCACAAAGAGCAGGGTGGCAATGGCGGAAGCCACCAGGATTCTTCACTGGGCGGAAAATCATGTAAGCGCACTGTCAGCAGTGTTCATTCCGGGAGTGGACAACTGGGAAGCAGACTTCCTCAGCAGACACGACCTGCATCCGGGAGAGTGGGGACTTCATCAGGAAGTCTTCGCGCAGAACGCAAGTCGGTGGGGACTGCCCCAAATAGACATGATGGCGTCCCATCTCAACACAAAGTTAAAAAGGTATTGCGCCAGGTCAAGCGGTGCTGCAGAGTCATCCGCACTCTCCCGCCCGTTCGGGAGCTTTGGTGTAATCCCCATGGTCCTTACGGAGTCCCAGCATCCTCTAGGACGTTAGAGAAAATAAGATTTTAAACCTACCGGTAAATCTTTTTCTCGTAGTCCGTAGAGGATGCTGGGCGCCCGTCCCAAGTGCGGACTACTTCTGCAAGACTTGTATATAGTTATTGCTTAAATAAGGGTTATGTTATAGTTTCATCGGTTTTGGACCAAAACTATGTTGTTGTTTCATACTGTTAACTGGTTAGTTTAACACAAGTTATACGGTGTGATTGGTGTGGCTGGTATGAATCTTGCCCTTGGATTAACTAAAATCCTTTCCTCGTACTGTCCATCTCCTCTGGGCACAGTTCTCTAACTGAGGTCTGGAGGAGGGGCATAGAGGGAGGAGCCAGTGCACACCCAGAGTCAAAGTCTTTCTTAAAGTGCCCATGTCTCCTGCGGAGCCTGTCTATCCCCATGGTCCTTACGGAGTCCCAGCATCCTCTACGGACTACGAGAAAAAGATTTACCGGTAGGTTTAAAATTTTATTTTTTCAAACACAGCCTGTAACATAACAGTTGGGAGCTGGTTGGTTGGTACTTTATCACTGGGCAATTTATCATTCTCCAGGGCTTGATAAATCTGGGTCAATGATTCAAACAGTGTGAAAATATATTTTGCGTATGTCCAGGAAATGTGGGCCTAATTCAGACCTGATTGCTGGGCAGCGATTTTTGCACTGCTGCGATCAGATAGTCGCCGCCTACAGGGCGAGTGTATTTTAGCGAACGCATGTGTAGCAGAACTGTAGAAACAGTTTGTGTGCAGTGTCTGCACAGCCCAGGACTTACTTCGCTTCAGCCTGTTCAGGACCGGAATTGACGTCAGACACCTGCCCTGCAAACGCTTGGACACGCCTGTGTTTTTCCAAACACTCCCAGAAAACGGTCAGTTGCCACCCACAAACGCCTTCTCCCTGTCAATCTGCTTGCAAACGCCTGTGCGAATGGATCCTTCACACAAACCCATCGCTGAGTGACAATCCGCTTTGTACCCGTGCGACGCGCCTGCGCATTGCGGTGCATACGCATGCGCAGTTTAGACCTGATCGCCCGCTGTACGAAAATGCAGCCTAGCGATCAGGTCTGAATTAGCCCCTGAATCAGAAACATGCACAAGTTGTTGAAAAACTCTCTGAGTAGTTGGAACAGGTAAATTGGGTGAAAGATCATCTAGGCTCTGGAGATTGAGCGTAATGGGCTACCCAATGAGGTGAAAGCTATAGTAGAGAACAAGATAAAAGTGGCCCTCAGGAAACAGTGTGGGCTTACTGAGCACTACAAACTGCCTCAGAAAAAGATGTTTACATTTTTAGTTAGGGAGTGTCTCCAAAAAGAATCACTAAAAAAATGTATTATTAAATGTACTGAGCTTGAACTGCAGAAGTCACTGGGGGTTGATATCCTATCACAATTGCCTATTTCAGCTGCCCCCTGGCAATGCCTGTAGCCAGCAGCGGAGACGGGAAACAGCAGCTTCCCTGAGCCCCCTGAGCTTGTGCTGGAGGAAGACTTCTTCCTGCAGCTACATGTGGTCAATCCTTTTAAGCTGGATACACACTAAGCGATATAGCGGCCGTTTAAAGTAGGAGCCTCTTACATTGTCCTTCTTCAAAAATCAGCATGTTGGCTGATAGTTCTGCTTCCTGCCCTTCACTGAATTGTGATAGCCAATCAGAGTTCAGTGGAGGGCATAAACCTGAGTAGCTATCAGCTAATGGTAAACATATTTATAGTAGAGATGGAGAACCGGACCCACCTGAATTAGCGATCCGAGCTGGGATCCAAGTCTGGCTTGGGTTTTCCCGCCTACCTCAGATCCCAAAACGAGGCAAACCATCATCCCCCCACTGTTGGATTCTCATGGGTTTTGGATTCTATAAAGGTCCCCGGTGATCGGCCCCATTTCACTCTGGTTGTGGAGTGTGTACAGTGCATATGTGTCTTTGCTGTGTGCGTGCAGCCGTGCTGTGTTGTCCATCAGAGGTGCAGTGTTGTCCATCAGAGGTGCAGTGTTGTCCATCCAGTGGGTGCTACTGTGTGCTCCAGGGGTGCTCTGTCCATTCATCCAGGGGCTCTACTCCAGTCTTAAAAAAATAAAACTAATATATTCTAATTTAAACTATAAAATATATATTGTTTTGTGCTGTGTCCCAGTATACATCCAGGGGCTGCTGTGTCTGTACGGGGGTGCAGATTTTATTAATTTAAAATCTTTTTTTTTTTCTTTTACAAAATTATCTAAAATAATATGATGTGGCCTTTTTTTGTTCCTAAAATATTATTAACCCCAATAACATTAATTTCCATATATTTTCAGGCAATTTTGACAACAGTACAAACAATGAAAAATATATATTGTACAATATATATTTTAAGTTGCTGTAATCATCTCTACAGATTATTTTCAGCCTTAATGTAGGATCAGTTCCTGAAAGGCATGTTTGACCTGGAGGAGGATCCACCTGTTGGAGTAGTTTGGCAACAATGGGTGGAGTGCCTCAGGTTGCCTAAGTCAGCTTTACACAAGGTATGTACCATCACCATCTGCGGCTCCCTTATATGGCATATAAAACCTTCAAGATCCGACGCTGGATGAAAACAAAATTGTTAGGTGGTCAAAATTGACTGGAAATGAGTGGAAATTAATGATCTTGACGTTAATAATACTGTAGGAACAAAAATAGGCCAAAATTCTGTAATTTTAGCTGTTTTTTTATTTAAAAAAAAATACAGATCCAAAACCAAAACCTGCAAGGGTAGTTTTGGCAAAACCAATACAGATCCAGAATACGAAGGAGATACAGATCCAAAACCAAGGCCCTCATTCCGAGTTGATCGGTCGCAATGCGAATTTAGCAGAGTTACACACGCTAAGCCGCCGCCTACTGGGAGTGTATCTTAGCTTCTTAAAAGTGCGACCGAAGTAATCGCAATATTGCGATCACAAACCTCGTAGCAGTTTTGGAGTAGCTTCAGACTTACTCTGCCTGTGCGATCAGTTCAGTGCTTGTCGTTCCTGGTTGACGTCACAAACACACCCAGCGTTCGCCCAGGCACTCCCACCGTTTCTCCGGCCACTCCTGCGTTTTTTCCGGAAACGGTAGCGTTTTCAGCCACACGCCCCTGAAACGCCGTGTTTCCGCCCAGTAACACCCATTTCCTGTCAATCACATTACGATCGCCGGAGCGATGAAAAAGCCGTGAGTAAAATTACTTTCTACATAGCAAAGTTACTTGGCGCAGTCGCAGTGCGAACATTGCGCATGCGTACTAAGCGGATTTTCATTGCGATGCGATGAAAAATACCGAGCGAACAACTCGGAATGAGGGCCCAAAACCCAAGATTTGGGCTGGCGCACATCCCTAATTTATAGCTGTTTGGATTGGGAATTCAGCTGTGGGTTCATTTTATTGGGTGTAGGAAAGTTCACCACACATATTTTCTGTAAATTTAACATGGTTTAATTTGCCCTATTGTTTAGCACCCCAAGCAATTGCCTGTTTTGTCCACGCAAACACCAGCAATGCACTGTTTGTAAAAAGTTTACCATCTAAGCAAATTACTATAATATGCTATTAAGTTTAAAAATTTAGTTTCAGTTGTTTTTTTCTATACAGCAGACTTGGACTCATTGGCTGTTAATGTCCATACACCAGTGGTTTCCAAACTGTTTTGAATCACGGCGCCCTAGAATATCAGAATTTTTTTCACGGCACCCTTAGACCAAAAATTTCTTATTGAGAAATTTAGAAAGAAATATTACATTAAGTAGATTGCGTTTATATTTCATCCTTAGGGTCAGTTGTGTGGTGAGGGACAAGATTTGCTTCTGTTTGGCCACATATTTTATGACTGGCAGCCACCAGCACTGGTTTTGCCTATTATATTGACCATGAATAATTTGAATTGGTCCTGGACCACCAACCCAGGGCACCCCTGCAAGTGTCCCGAGGCACCCCAGGGAGCCATGGCACACAGTTTGGGAACCTCTGCCATACACACTAGATGAGTGTTCCATAGATATGAGCGATAACGATAGGATTGAATGATCTGATCGTTCATATCGTCCAGTGTGTACACAGTGAACGACGAACGATGCGCGTACCCATGCTCGTTGAAGCAGGTTGTCAGTCGTCCATGCATGCAGCTCAATCCCAGCAGAGCAGATCATTCTTTGTTCAGATCATTTGTAACAAAGCTTATGTGTACACTCAATCTCGTTTGTCAGAAAGTTCATGGTTAATTGCTCATCTTCCATATTGTTCATCTTTTACCTTATTCAAGTCTTCTAGTGTGTATGTACCTCAAAAGTTACCAAGGGACCCAATCCTGGATTTCAAGGCCACGTACATATAGTTACTTACAATGCTTAAACCTGCAGTAACCTCAAGATGACTACAGCTAGAACACCTTGATCTCTATGGTAACCATGTCCACAGTACAAACATGTCCTCAATACACTGAATGCCAGATGCAACAGAAATAGAATATGATGCATTCCAAGTGCATCTAGCACCTCACTGTACTAAGTCTGTGTGCTTTGTGTTCTAAAAATAAATGTAAAATAGATATCAATTAGCTTTGTAATAACAGGTCATCCAGTTGAAACACTTCAAGCACCTGCTCAAAATGCCTTTTTTTAATAATAACTGTATATAAGCCAGTACTTCAGGAGTTGGATATGATACTGTATATTGACAGTCATACTGTCAACTTGAGAATGTCGGCATGGTCAAATATTGCCTGTCAACATTTTGACAATGTTGACATAACTGCTGACATTGTGATGTTGACCTTTATGCTACATCCCTTACTACAGTATCATGTTTAACTTGAGGAACATTTACTGAAATAGACAAGATGTTCCTTGATACTTCAAAACTATTTTTTAGAGTACAAAATTGGTGTGCTACATCATTTATTATTTTATAATCTTGAGTTGCATATATTCATGAATCCTACATACCCAACACTGTCATATGGCACATTTCATTCCGAGCCCTATCTCTTTTGTTTGCCCTCACTGCAGAACTTGGTCAACTGTCTCAAACCTTGTAAAACATTTTTTTCAACTTAATAAAAGAACGTTTTCTGTTTCTTGGACAAAAATAATTCACATTCTTTGCAGTCTCTGGAATGTAGTTCATCTCTCTTACTGACCTGTAAAAACTGTATTTCTTGTATGGTAATGATTAAATATGCTGGCTGTTCTTATGTGTATACTTGTCTGTCTAAGTTTTGTTTTGCAAGGAATAAAGCTGCATAGACTTGTTACTCCCACACTTATCCATGACATTATCATATGTAAGCAAGATTGAAGGCAAGCTGGTTTTTCAAGTAAGATACTGGCCATATAAATGAAAAATAGACTATCTGCTGAACACGTGAGATGTTTAGTATGTGGATTAAATTGCTAACTTGTTAGGTAATTAGTTACTCACTAATACTGTAAAGCCTGCAGAACATAGGAAAACAAAAAAGCTCTTATTTCAGTTATTCTGTTTTTTATAATGTGCCTATGAAAAGATTTCAATTTACAGAGCAAGGCTTGTTACCAAACCATTTGCAGCTTTTCTCCATAATGTTATATATAGGGCCTAATTCAGACTGGATCGCTGCAGCAGCAATCTCAGTCTGAATCCCTAAGTGGAGGGCGCACGCTCACCCCAGGAGCCCAGTGAGATGCTAAAAGCATCTCAGGGCTGCGATCGCCTCTGCCTGATTGACAGGCAGAGGTGGTCGTGCGGCGGGAGGGGGTGTGCCAATGGCGTTAGAACGCCGTTGGCGGGACACAGTCCAGACAACGCAGGTGTGTCTGGGCCGTTGCGGGGGCGGGCCACGGTAGCTGCGTGATGTCACACGCAGCCACTGCAACCCGGAACACGGCGAGTAGCGGCCTACCAGCACGCAGGAGCTGCGCTGGCAGGGAGCTACTCAGCGGGTGCAAAAGCATCACCGCTATGCAATGCTTTTGCACCTTTGCGGGGGTGGGGTGGGGGGGTAGGGTAAATTTAGCACATCTACGATCAGATCTGAATGACCCCCATAGTGTACTGATTTTACAGGTTAGTAATAGAGTCTATTGTTTCAGCCAGTGCTTAAAGTGGTCTTAGAGAGATGGTGGGACTCACCCTCCCTCCTCAGCGCCTACTGGTACTGCGCGTGCCGCAGGCATGCACCGCAAAAATGGTCATGGTGTCAAAAAGAAAGGGGAGTGGTCACGCAATATCATCCCCAATTCACATTATTCTACACAGTAACACAATTTTATTCACATAACACCACATAGTAGTGTCCCTTATTCATGTTATGACACACAATAGTTCCTCTTTTACACATTTCCAACATTAGTGCCCCTTATACACAATGCCTGCAGTAGTAGTGCTACTAATACACATAAAGCCCACAGCAGTAGTGCCCCTTATACAATTCCCACAGCAGTAGTGCCCCTTATGCAATGCCCACTGTAGTGGTAGTGCCCCTTATGCAATGTCCACAGTGGTAGTGCCCCTTAGACAGAGCCCATAGTAGTGGTGTCCCTTATGCCCCCATTAGTAGTGCCCCCAGTAGTAATATCCCCTGTAGTAGTGCCCCCAGTAGTAGTTCCCCCAGTATTAAATGTCCCTTTGGTAATGCCCCCTGTAGCAGTGCCCTTAGTAATGCCACCTGTAGTTAGTAGTGCGCCTAGTAATGCCCCCTGTAGTAGTGCTTATCTTAAGCCTCGCTCCTGTGTCCGGCCGCCGCTCCTCTGAACAATGGGAAAGATATCCTGACATCTCTCCCATAGTTCACACTACGGGACTCGGGAGCCAGAAGCTGGAGCTCAGGCGCAAGTTTCTGCCTCCGGCTGCCGCTGCAGAAAAGGAGCCGGGCGCTAGCTGGTAACAAAATCTCATCTCCCTGCGGCTCCAGGCAGACATTCTGGGGTAGGTGGGCCGGAGGAGGCGGAACTGGTTCCATCTCCAAATGGAACTAACAGAACGCAGTTCGGCCCATTCCGGCTCCCTTTAACCCCTGGTTTTAGCCCACAAAATTATTTCTTCAACTGTGCATAGATGTCAGGTGCACTTACATGGAGATACATGGTTGCATTTTATCGGGGCTTCTTGCCGGGAATCCATCTCCATACACAACACGCCACACTGCTTTAGAGTGCCACAGTGCCACTGAAAAATGAATAAATGAACACATTTTATAGTGTGTGTGTGTGTGTGTGTGTGTGTGTGTGTGTGTGTGTGTGTGTGTGAGAGAGAATTTAGGCAACCACAGAACCTGTGTAAATCATAGGTGTCCCGGATTTGACGTTTCAGTTTATAACTGTCTTCAGGATAATAATTCAAAGAGAACAGTACATACCTTAAATTCATTAGAGCTCACCACGTGAATGCCATCTCTTCCAGGACCAGTCATCTGCCCAGCATTGTGGCTAAATGATATCATCACGTAAAGATGTGATGATGGTGCATAGTGTCTGTAAAAACTGTCACCATGATAACAGTAAACAGCGCATAGTAGCACAATAAAAGCATATCAATAAGAGCGTATCATTATATATTTCTCAGCACTAAATGCAATATAGTACTCAATTGTTGTGAGGACAGTTGAGATTAATAAACAACAATTCTCTGCCTTGGTATGTTGGTGGCAGATTCAAATATATACAGTATGCATCAGAAGAGAAATAGCCCCAACCTTGTGAGGATTGTAATATAAATCAAAGCAGCATGGTTAGTGTAATCATATGCAATTATTCTCTCAGTAACTAGTAACCAACAGTGTGATACAATGTACCATTTTAACCAACTGTTTCATAAACACAATTTTGTATAATGTAAGCACCAAACATTCTGTCAGTGATTGTCTCTCAGAGATTGGTAAAACAGTCATACAGTATCAAGTCATATTGTATATGAAAAACATGGATTCTAGAATGTACTGTAGACAAAACAAGGAGGTAGAATAAGTGATCAAGTATGTAGTATCCCTTGCCGCAGTGAACAGGAAGGTGAGAGCACATGTGAGATTGCATACCCAATTGGGAGGAAGAAGGTGGGCAGATCTGTTGTTGAGAGTGCCTGTGTGGAAAGTCCTGTTGGGAAAGGCCAGCGTAGGACTTACACAGCTCAGGGTCACAATGAGGGTAAATTGGAGAGTAGAGGTAGAGTGTTACGTATATCATTACTACATATTCGTAACTTAAAAACTGGAGATATCACAGTGTTGGGGTCCTTCTATCATCCAGATAGTCCTACCAACTCCCCCAGAACCTTCTCTTACATTCTCTACATTCGAGTTCCACTCTATACACCTCTTTCAACCTGTTCACCTTCGAGTAGCTGTCATTTACCATCCCCCTGGCATTCTCATCAAATTCCTTGATCACTTTGCTTCAACATCCCAATCGATGTCCGAACAGAATCCTCTGCCACTAAACTCCTTTATCTTCCATCACCACTTGGTTTCTCCCAGATGATCTCCTCACCCTCCCATGTGAATGGAAACCCACTTGATCTGGTCCTCACTCACCGTTTTGATATTTCTGACTTCTCCAATTCCCCATTTTCCCTCTCTGACCATCACCAGCTCTCTTTTAACTTATCCCTCTCTGCTTCTCCATCTCTACCTGCTTAGGCTACCATCACAAAGTGTAACATTGAGGCCATCGACACAGTTTCCTTATCCTTCCTTGTTGACTAATTTCTCTCTCCTATTCCCTCTCTCCTGTCTTGAACTAGCCACTTCCATATACAATGCCTCCCTAACTTCTGCTCAACTCAGCTCCAGCAACCACTATTCACCCTCAAAGATCAACACCTCAACCCTGGTATTACAAATTCACCAGATAGCTGCAAAAATGTTCACGTACCGCCGAGCGACAGTGGAGGAAAGGTGCATCCTCCATTTCAAATTTCTGTTCTCACTCTACAGTACTGCTTTTTCCATCTCTAAACATACTTCAAGAACCTTATCCCTCCCAGACTTCAAACCCACAGCATCTCTTTGCCACTATCAACTCCCTCCTCTGCACACCCCCACCTCAACCCCCTTCTTTACTCTCTGCCCTTGACTTTGTCACCTACTTCACACACAAAATTAACTCCATACCTCAGGACATCAAATCCCAACAGACCCTCAGCAATCTGCCCCCTCAAAACTTCTTCAACAAACCCAGCCATTTCTCATCCTAACCCTCTGCTACATGCTCACTTCTACCCCATCTCTCATCCTAATTCTTTTAGACTATCTTCTACTCCAAAGGCACCTAACCTTTGGTTTCTGCCACCTTGATGATTATTTAAGTGCCCTGTCCCCTGATGCAGAAATGTTTATATACCATGTACTTGTCCTACATTGTCTTGTACTATAAGTCATTGTTTTCTTGTTATACTAATTAGTTTTTGTACTTTGTCAGGCGCTGTGGACCCCTTGTGGTGCCATATAAAGAAACAATTTATATATATATATATATATATATATATATATACATACATACATACATACATACATACATACATACAGAAACCGTACCGGCACCCTGTGTAATAGTCAGTGTTACCCAGTGCCCTCACAGTCAGTCAGAATACATACAGCATAGGTGTGGCACTCGGGACTTCTTAGTAAAGAAACACAAAGGACCTATATATATATATATATATATATATATAAAACCTTAGAAACCAGATAGCCCCCAGTAGACTCAAACTGGATGACTCTCAGGAAAGCACACCCGGGGGTTTTCTGATGACTAAGAAACCGGGGTGTCTTCCTTGTAATAAATGCATATGCTGTAAGTTTCTTGATAGGTCGAAATTTAGCTGGAAATTGAAATCTGGGAAAGTGTACACCCTAACCTAACTTTTTTGCATGTATATGCTATTGTTCTTCTCTTTTTTTCACTTGGATTATTTTTCCTTTGTGGCACACTGTATCATAATATGGCAACTGATATGGAGCAATCCACCAACAGCGGCTTTAGGGATGTTGCCCTGCCGCTGGGAGTAATGCTTTCTCTTTCAGAGAGTGATGCTGAGGGTATTCTTTTCCCAGACATTCCAGATACAGCAGATATAATAATGACAAATTAGCAGATTTTTTTCAAACTACTTAAAATGAGAAAGAAAGAGATTGATTACTTCTTGCATGGCTCTACATTGAGTGATTATTTTTGTAAGAAGCTGATTCCGAGAGGATTCAGGATTAAGAACGCCCCCACCATCGGTAAATTCAACCCAGAATTTTGCCGCCGGTGGGTGACTGTTCTTAACAAATGTAGTTTTGATCTACTTCTACTTGTTATTGAAGAGTCCAACTGAGAATTAAACAGGATTAAGGGTAACATCATGGATTTTAAGAAAAGCTTGGATGACTCTTTCAGAAATGATCCAGATACTCAGTGGATGACCAGATTACAGGAACAGACCGAAAAGTACCGACAGGAACTGCTCAAGTTTAAGCGGGATAAACTTACCATTGTTCAGAGAGACTACCAGCAAGGAACAGTGTACCCCTGGGTCAATAAACCAGGAGTCTCATCTAAATATCACAGATCATCCAGATGGCGACAAAGACGTGATTTTAACACCAATGACTCCTCTTGTACACAATCTTCTCACAGTGATCAAGAAAGTGATCAAGTCAATGTTCCAGGTAAACCCCCTTTAGAGGTTCGCACCCGCGCTCAACGCCAGGTGAGGGGGCCAATGGCAGAGGATCTACAGGAAAGAAGCGCGTGGCAAAGAAACGGACATAGTTTTTAACTTGTCTAAAAGGACACTGTCCAAGGATGAGACCAATGTTTTGAATAAAGGACTCTCTTTTATACCATCAGCCAAGTTTGATAAATTCTCCTGGACGGTAGATCTCCATAAATTTTCAAGACAAATCCGTCTGAAAGAATTTCATGATAAACAGCCGGTCCAACTTCCGTCATCTCAATTACAAAGATTTAGACCCAAATCATCTTTTGACCTCTTATCCTCTAATAATAACTCACTTAAAGTGTTTACAAGGACACTCAATCAATGTGTCATGGAAGAAGTGAACAATTCTGTTCCCCCCAGAAATATAACCTTACCAAAGCTGAGAGAATGGCTTTGAAAAATTTGAAAGAATATAAGGACATCGTCATTCGCCCCGCCGATAAGGCCGTGGGTGTAGTTGTCCTAGACCTCGAACATTATAGAGAGGAGATCCAAGAACAATTAAATGACATTGAAGTGTGTAGGAAGTTTACGTCAGACCCTACAGTAACGTTTAAAAGGGAACTCGATGCCACATTATTGGAAGCAGTCACTTGTGGGTTGATCACTAAAAAGGTCCACCAGGCTTTAACAATACATTTTTCCTGTGACTCCAGTTTTATATTCCATCCTGAAATTGCATAAGAACTCCACCTGTCCCCCTGGATGACCCATCATCAGTGCAAGAGAGTCCATTTACTATGTCTCAATATTTGGACAGCTTTTTAATTAATCCAGGATCAACCTACCTATTTAAAGGACTCCTCTACCTTTCTCAGGAAATTTGCTTCTCTACCCACATTATCTGAAGGTTGTTACTTATGCACATTGAATGTGGTGTCGCTGTACACCAACATCCCGCACGATAGAGGTGTACAGGCAATCCGTAGATTTCTTACAGGTAATCTTGCCTACCGTGGTCCCGACATTAATTTTTTCTGTGAGTTATTACATTTGTCTTTAACCCGGAATTATTTCCTATTTGACCGCCAGTGGTACGTCCAACTGAGGGGCTGTGCCATGGGGTCTTGCGTGGGACCATCCCTGGCTAACATATTTATGTTCGAAATCGATAGAGACCTTTTTCTCTTAAACCCCAGTGATGCAATCTAAAATTATGTACCTAACTCGGTACATAGATGACCTTTTTGTCATCTGGTCCAGTACCAGCCAAGAGTTTCACCTAGCAATGGACCATATCAACACGCTGGATGCCAACACACAATTCATGTACACTATCAGTAAGAAACAAGTCCATTACTTAGATGTTGAGGTGTCCCTTCAAGATGGCAAGTTAACTACTGATCTTTTCAAAAAACCTACGGACCGAAATACTATTCTGAGGGCAGACAGCCAGCACCCTAGTTTCGTCTCCCAAAGTCTTCCTAAATCACAATTTCTTCGGGCAGTACGCACTTGTGATGCGCTTGAAAAAGCGACGGATTGACCTAATGATGCAACAATTTGTCACTCGAGGTTATAACATCACCCACCTGAAGGACATTAAACAACAGGTTTTGGCGACCCCAAGAAAAGACACCCTTTGCTTAAAAGCCAGTTGACAACAAATGTGAGAATAAAGTCCCATTTGTCCAGGAGTTCCATCTATTCAGCCACAAGAATATGCAAATTGGCAAGAAACTGTGGCCAGTAATCACAGCAGATCCCAATCTAAAGTCAGTTAAAGATTGTAAGCTGATGCCTAGTTATAAGCGCAATCGTAATCTTCGGGACATTCTAGTCAAGAACGATATTTCCAACATGGACTCTTTAACACCTAAGACTTTCCCGGCAAGTCAGCCAGGCTGTTATAAATGTTTGGGCTGCACAACATGTCGATCCATGGAGTGTGGCCCCACATTTACTCATCCACATTCTGGGGTCAAGATCAAAAGTAGACATGTTTTATCTTGTCAGAGTTCTTTTGTCATTTATTACATTAAATGCCCCTGTGGTTTACTATATATAGGGAAGACCATCCGCCAATTCAGGGAGAGGATAGCATTGCACCGTCAAGCAATACGCTCTGCTCTTGAAGGTACCCCTCAAGAACAACCGGTAGCCCATCATTTCCGTGAGGAAAAACACACATTAGCTAGCTTACGACATAAGGTCATAGACCATGTCCCCGTTAATATACGGGGGGGGAGATCGGGGTGCTTTTTTATTACACAAGGAGGCCCGTTGGATTTTTGAGCTCTGTACGCTGACCCCGTATGGCCTTAATGAGTCCAACAACCTAGGATGCTTTCTCTAATTTATTTTTGTTTCTGTATTTAATATATATCTTTTTGTCTTAAGGATATTCTCATTGTTAGCTATTTATGTATTGATCAATTCTTGTATAGTAAAACTTTTTTGCCACCATGATACAGTTTATTATTCTCTTTTATATTTTGCACTGATCCGTTCTGGTGTTATCTATTACTTTCAGCATGGTGGTTGTGTCCAGTGGGTAACCATGGAAACGGCACTGGGGAGCGCATGTCACCCTTCGGTGACGTCATCAGCCCCCGCCTGGTACGCGCACACTGTGCTTGGTGATGGTCTGTGTTTGGTCTCATCTATTTAAGGTAAGCTTGTTTTAATTCTTGTAAGTATGTCCTGACGAAAGTTAGTAAATAAATGAAACATTGACAAATTTCATGCTGCTCAGCCAGCCGTTTTTTTTATCCAGCTTGCTGCACGATTTACGAAGTCCTGAGAGTGCAGCGTCCTCCACGTCCGTATATATATATATATATATATATATATATTAAAAAAACCTTAGAAACCAGCTAGCCCCCAGTAGACTCAAACTGGATGACTCTCAGGAAAGCACACGCGGGGGTTTTCTGATGACTAAGAAACCGGGTTGTCTTGTAATAAATGCATATGCTGTAGGTTTCTTGATGGGTCGAAATTTAGCTGGAAATTGGATTCTGGGAAAGTGTACACCCTAACTCAATCTGTAACTTGTAATTCTGAATATGTTGTCTATAAAATCATGTGTGGGTGTGGTCTTGTATATGTTGGAAAGACTAAAAAACAGATTAAGATCCGTATCCAAGAGCATATACGGAACATTAAAAATAAAGTAGGGACCCACAGTCTGCCTAGACATTTTTAGGAAAAGCATAGATCAGAGGTACACCCATCCACATTCAAATTTACGGTTTTGGAAGGTGGTCAAAGAACCTCCTAGGGGAGGGAATAGAGATTTAGCATTAGCCAAAAAAGAGAATTTCTGGATCTATTCTTTAAATTCCATGACTCCATGTGGCTTAAATGAGGGAATAGACATAGCGTCCTTTATTTAGGTCTTATTTTCCCTTAATAGGTGTCTGTCACATCCCTCTGTAGGTGTTTTGGGGCCATTTTTCAAAAGTACAAACCATTTGCTGTTGTTCAACACTTAATATCACTCTAGGAATGTTTGTATTATTATATTATTCTGTGATTGTAAGTGTTATTGCCCAGTATTTATAGGGCAATAACATATCCTTTATGTATTGTATGTGCTGATCTGTTAATATGGGAGCACTGAATAATTTTAATACTAGCCCATACTCTACTATAATAGGCTAATTCCATTAGGTTGAGATTAGTAATTAAATTTAGCACTTCCGCTATATAGGGTCTTTGATCTTTATTTATTTAAATCACAACGCTTTTCACCTTAATTAGCCACACTTTAGTAGTTTTGTAGGTTTACCTAGTTAATTAGCCACATTGTTTTTTAGAATTAACCCCTATTTATAGAAAATATATTTTTTCCCTTATTCAGTCCCTTATAGATTAAAGTGAGTGTTTGTGTTTGTTTTCTGGTAGCGTGACATTATGGTATGGAATGTACACTGTAATCCATTTGGAAGTTTATAATTAAACGTCAGAGCGCATTTCATCAGCTATTCCCCAGGCTTGGTCCCTTTTCCCTGATAGCATGTCATCACGTGTGGAACGCATACTGGCCCTCCCCGGTAGATTGTCACTCAGTGTTGTTATATACATTGCATACTTATCCGGGATCCGCCCCCCGGACGTACGTTATCGGGCGGTGGAACGCAAACTGCTTTCCCCCGTGGTTAGAACGCACATACACGCTGCTGACTCCCCTTCCTTTGGAAAGGATGTTGTGCACTGCCAGTGGATGCTGTTAAGAAGCCCCTGGTAGTGGAACGCAGACAGGAAATAGTGTTGTCCATGGGTGGAGCGCATATAGGTGGAACACAAACAGGAAGTAGTGCTGTACGTGGGTGGAACGCATATTGTTAATATGCTCCCCCGTGAGCTGTGATATTTATATTAATTTAAATTATACGTTTATTCACTTGGTTTTAGTTTATAGTGACTTTGGTGAGATTTGGTAAAAGGATATAGGACCCTTTAATGTTAGAAGTTCTCTAACTGGCATATCCTGATCCCTGTTAACTAAATGATAGGAAGTGATGTCATCCACTCATGGTATATATACCTCTCACAGGTTCACCCCTTTCATTCCACATTTGAATCTTGACAGATACACAGCAGGTCTCTGTAAGTATTGTACCTCTATCTGTTCATTGCTCCAATATGTGATATGTGATCTGTATACTTTGTCACCTGTATACTTTCTATCACTATATTGTTGGCTCACGCTTGGGGCTTTATGTCCTGTATATTTTTGTATGGATTTATCTATTTCTGTATAGACATATATATTTGTATAATTTTACTACTATATTGACGGCCCATGCCTGGGGTATAATGACGTTTATAAACATATAGATAGCTTACCCCTTGGACACTAGTGTTAGAATGCATTTCCTTTGTTGTGTTTTTATGCAAAGTGTGGCACCTTTAAGCCCCATTATTTTTCTATATTGGATTTTTTCTATATTGGATCTTATTATCTAACAACAGAGCCCTAAAATTGATGTATGAATTTCTACAGATCATTGCCTTATTGCATTGGTGAATACCACTATACCATCCAGCAGGACTATCACAAGTCTAGTAGTGTTCCTTGTGATCTTTTGCACTGTGGTATGTATAACCACCCCTATGGGTTCCTATTAACTTGATATGACAGTATGACCGTTATAATGGTCCGTTTTTCTTTTCCTCTTTAGGTCCAACACAATTGTTGGCTAGCACATCTAAATATACCCTATAAAGGGGACCCTATTTTTACAAACGAAATATATATTCTTTTATTTATGTGGAAAAACAAATGTGGTATGTATACCTGCTTTCTTCTCTTTTGTATATTCAATAGATTTCTGAAAATGAACTCTATGATAAATCATCAACTGGCTGTTAGTGAATGTTATTGTGTATAGTAGCTTCACAAACATCGTTGTGTAGGATTTTGGACTATTGTTAAACGACTGGTATTTTATACATGTTTATTTTTTTGTTGTTTTATTTATCATCTAGATACTTACCCCTGAGGAAGTCCTTTGGGACAAAACGTGTTGGGTTCTGTGTCTTCTTGATACATACATCTCCTTTTTGAACAACTATTTGGCAAGAAAATTCTGCTTGATTAAATTAGAACTATTCCCTGTGTGGATAAAGTTTTGATTATGTCTGTTATGTGGAAATTGTGAATAAACTTTACATATTTTATATTGTTCTTTCATATTTCTATTTCCGACTAATATTAGCGCCCTCAGAAATTGTGTTCCATATCTCCTATATAATAGCCCTGTGACTCTGGGGCAGATGTATTAACCTGGAGAAGGCATAACGAGGTGATAAACCAGTGATAAGTGCAAGGTGATAAACGCACCAGCCAATGAGCTCCTAACTGTCAATTTGCATATTGGAGCTGATTGGCTGGTGCATTTATCACCTTGCACTTATCAATGGTTTATCACTTCCTTATGCCGTCTCCAGGTTAATACATCTGCCCCTCTGTGCCTGGGTTTCTAACGCTGGGCGTGGCTAGGAGCTCTCATTGGGTTAGTGGCAGGTCTATCACAGCCAGCCCACAGCTGATTGGGTGAGAAATGCCCTCCCACACAGGTTACATCCAATGGGAGGCTCTGCCCTTTGCCTGCTGTGTTTTCACAGAGCAGGATTAGCAATGGGACTGATGGAGCTGCAGCTCCAGCCCCACACCCCAAAATAGTCCCACTGCATCTGCAGCAACATACCCTCCAACAATTTACACATAAACATTGATGCAAATTCGAAAAGGGGGCGTGGCCACGAGTACGCCTGCGTGGCCACGCCCCTTTTCCTATACTTTCAATGGAAGCTTGGAGAGTCAAAAATCAGTACAGACCATAAAAAAAGGGACTGTACCTGCCAAAAAGGTGCAGCTGGAGGGTATGCCATTGCATCTGCAGCAAGTCTCTGCGCTGTAGATAGGGGGAAAAACAATCCTTTTACTGCAGCGTCCTATGGGGGTCATTCCAAGTTGATCGCTAACTGCATTCGTTCGCTGTGCAGCGATCAGACAAAAACTCGCCACTTCTGCGCATGCGTATGCAGCGCAATGCGCACGTGCGGCTTACTATTACAACGAACGATGTAGTTTTACACAGGGTCTAGCGATGCTGCTTTTCAGTCGCATAGGCAGCCGCAGAGTGATTGACAGGAAGAGGGCGTTTCTGGGTGTCAACTGACCGCTTTCAGCGAGTGTTCGGAAAAACGCAGGCGTGGCTGGCCGAACGCAGGGCGTGTTCATGACGTCAAATCAGGAACTGAATGGTCTGAAGTGATCGCAAGCGCAGAGTTGGTCTGAAGCTGCTCTGAAACTGCACAAAAATTTTTTGTACCCGCTCTCCGATCCCTTTGTTCGCACTTCTGCTAAGCTAAAACACACTCCCACTGGGCGGCGGCATAGCGTTTGCACGGCTGCTAAAAACTGCTAGCGAGCAATCAACTCGGAATGACCACCAATGTCTTGCTGCCAGTCCACCTGCCCCCTCCGGCATCAACAATCCCCACTCCCTAGCCGCGCCGCAGGTGGAACAAAAGCTGCTGCGGCCACCGGCATAGATGTGTATGAAAGCGGCGCAGCGGAAGACTTTCATAGCCCTCCCTGCGCCGCATACTCTCTGAGCCCCGGAGCCTGCTCTGCGTGTGATGTCACAGAAGTGCCTCCCCACCACAGCCGCTCCCAGATCCCCAGAGGCCCTGACTCCGCAACACAGCACCTGGCCTGCCGGCCTGGAAGCCCCGAGATGGTTAATGTAGCGGATAGAGAGGGTGATATAATGGAGGGTAATGTATGGACGCTGAATCAATGTAAAAGGTGACAGTGCTGTGCAGTGCAGTGGGTGTGCAGTCTGGGCCGGTGCTAGAGTGTTCGGCGCCCCCCTGCAAACTATAAATTTGCACCCTTGCATACTTTACAAACGCACAGCGCACATAATGACCCCTGTAGTAGAGACACTTACACATGTAATGCCCCCTGTACCAGAGACGCTTACACATGTAATGCCCCCTGAACCAGTGACGCTTACACATGTCACGCCCCCCCTGTACCAGTGACGCTTACACAAGTAACACCCCGTGTAGCAGTGACAATTACACATGTAATGCCCCCTGTAGCAGTGACGATTACACACGTAACGCCCTCTGTACCAGTGCCGCTTACACACATAACGCCCCCGTACCAGTGATGCTTACACACGTAACGCCCCCTGTACCAGTGACGCTTATACACGTAACGCCCCCTGTACCAGTGACGCTTACACACGTAACACCCCCTATACCAGTGACGCTTACACACGTAATGCCCCCTCTCCCAGTACCGTTTACACACATACATTACACACATACACAGTCACACATATATACAGTATACACAGACACTGTATATATACACACACACACTCACTCTCTTTCCAGACACTTATCTAATGAAGTCTGGCTGGCCGAAGCTGTAGCAGATCATCCTGCAGCATGGTCCTGTGTAGCTCCGCCCCTTACTCCCATCTAGCTCCGCCCACTCCCCCCCCTCCCGGCCACTGAATGTCACACAGGGGAGGGGAGGGGGGAGAGGAGGTTTTGTGCTGCCGGCGCCGAGGGGGAGAGGAGGCTTTGTGCTGTCGGCGCCGAGGGGGAGAAAAGGTTTTGTGCTTCTGGCGCCGCTGCATGTGTGTAGTGTCACTGACACTGCACAGCACTCTCACCTTTTACAATGATTCAGCCAGTCACACAGTTCTGCCAGCCAGTCACTATTGTTAGTGCCGGTGTCCCAACGCGCCGCATTACAGGGAAGTAGACGCACTACATAAACTACAGCTCCCAGCAGCTCTTAGCGCCGAAGCATTCCGCCCCTTAGGGCTGCTGGGAGCTGTAGTTTATTGCGTACATCTTCTTCCCTGTAATGCAGCACATTGGGACACCGGCACGAACAATAGTGACTGGCTGCTGTGCGAGTCTCTGGGAGAGCCGCTGCCAAAAGGAGGACAGCAGCTTAGATGCTGACAGGAGGAGAAGCAGGATAAGCATTACCCGCCTCTCCCCCACTCGCAGTACCTCCGGGTCCCATCCGCGGCACCCACACATGCCCCCTCCAGCGCCCGCGATAGCTCCGGACCCCCTCCCACACCCTCAGCGACCCCGCACCTCCCACCACATCCACCCCTCTCCCACCCGGGGCAACCCCGCAACTGCTCCTCCCCCACCCGCAGCGCCTCCGGACCACCACCCGCGGCACCCATGCACCCTCCCCCACCTGCGGCACCACCGCAACCGCCCCTCCCGTGGCACCCCAGGATCCCATCCGCCTCTCCCCGCACCCCCTACTCCCCCAACCAAAGTACCTACTAGGTGATTCACCAGGCCCTGCGTGCGCTGTTCACGCCTTTGCAAGGGGCTTCCACCCCTTAACCATTGCACGCCCTTTGTCCGTGCAATATTTAACCACTCACACAATTATGATTGGAGGTAATACTCCATATAATAAAAATATTGCATGCCACAAGGGTGTGCAAGGGTTAATGGGGCGTAGCCCCTTATGACGGTGTGAAGAGCGCCCGTAGGGCGCGATGAATCACCTAGTATATATATATAGATAGATAGATAGATAGATAGATAGATAGATACACGTGGACGGCGGTACTCAGAAAAGAAAGACACTGCACAGCATGTTGTAGCCAACATGCTGTGCAGTGTCTTTCTTTTCTGAGTGCCGCCGTCCACGTGTCTATTGCATTGGGGAGCTGCAAAGCCCTCTAATCACGGAAGGCAACAGTCAAAGTATTCCTGTGTATGCGGTGAGTGCCGGGCTTCACGTTGTGTATATATATATATATAAATATATATATATATATATAGAAACCGGATCGGCATTCTGTGTAATAGTCAGTGTTACCCGGTGCCCTCACAGTCAGTAGAATACATACAGCAAAGGTGTGGCACTCGGGACTTCTTAGTAAAGAAACACACAGGACCTATATGTATATATATATATATATATATATATATATATATATATATATATATATACAGTAACAGGAATGGGGTAATAAGAGCGACCACTGGTATCCTAAAAGTGTAAAAAGATTATAAGAGTGTACTTTAAAGTATATAAAACTTCAATTTAGGAAAAACATAGAGAACTAGAGAACATACTGATAAATTACTCACAGATTAAAATGATACCAAAAAAAGGGATACACTTTACCAAATAGATAATAAAGTAAAAAATAACATTAAAAAAAAATGACATGACATCCTGTCTCAAATGTGGAAAATGTCACTTCCGCCCCTCTTCCAGTGTCTAGTGGGTCGGACTGGGCATGTATGGGGAGCTACTTCCGACCCGGAGTCATTCCAGGTTGTCCATAAACAAAATGCGTCTTTTCTACTAAACTGCTTATTTGCATTGAACTATACAATCATCCCTTTGCTATGTCATAGAATAATGCAGAAACTGTAAAAAGAGATACATTATTGCTTATTCTCCAAAGATATTCTAAAGTATTTATTGGTACTCTACTTCTTTAAAAAAGTGATAAACTGGATTATAGTGACATTTCAAGCTAATTGCTTTCTTGAATTAGCATATTCAATTGCGTAACCAATCTTGTAACTAGTAATTCCCCCTATTTAAATAGGCAAAAGCAGTCCTCTGCTGTTTGGAATCATCATTTGCACCACACTGAACATGGACCAGAGAAAGCAAAGGAGAAAGTTGTTTTAGGAGATCAGAAAGAAAATTATAGACAAGCACACTAAATGTAAATGCTGTGAGAGCATCTCCTAGCAGCTTGATGTTCCTGTGACTACAGTTGCAAACATTATTAAGAAATTTAAAGTCCATTGGACTGTAACCAACCTCTCTGGAAGTGGCTGCAAAAGGAAAATTGACCTCAGATTAAACAGAAGGATAGTTATAATGGTAAAAAAAAAAAAAAAAAGACAACACCTGCGGTTCCTCTTCACCATCTTGGGTATGATACTTTCATTTATTGAAATACGTTTTTGAGAATAAAAACTTGGACATCTGTGAGACTATGGGGGTCATTCCGACCCGATCGCTCACTGCAGTTTCTCGCAGCGCAGTGATCAGGTTGGAACTGCGCATGCGTCGGCACCGCAGGGCGCCGGCGCATGGTAGCCGTTGTTGCCTAACGATCGCCTCTGAGGCAGAGGTGGTCACTGGGCGGGAGGGGGCTGGATGGCGGCGTCAAGCCGCCATTTAGGGGGAGTGGTCCGGCCAACGCAGGCGTGGCCGGACCGTTGGGGGGGGCGGTCCGCGGTGGCTGCGTGACATCACACGCAGCCACAGCGGGCCAGGGAGCGACGAGTAGCTCACCGGTCAGCACACTAAAGCTGCGCTGGTCGGGAACTACTTTGAAATGCAAAGGCATCATAGAGAAAATACTCAGACGTTCTATCACGTTCTATCACGTCAGCTCATGTGATGTAAACATAATAATGTTACCGATTAGACCAATCACAACTGTGTATGGCCATCATAGTGAAGAGTACAGGTATGAAAGCTATTGAGGTGCATAGTATAAACAACATCATGAGATAGTTTTGACCAATCATGGACTTTGGATGTCTGATATATATAGTATGAATCTTCCAAACTCACTAAGTACTATACATATAGAAAAAAGATTTAAAAAAAACAACAGATGTTTATCCATTAAATATATAAAATATAAAATCCAAAGCATTTGTTTAAATTAGCAATATAATAAGAAAGCTTGGTTTATGCCAAATCTGGTGTTATAAAATGAACATATTATAGTAACCTATAATGTCCCATTGAAAGTTATTACAGAAATATGTACTGTCCTTTTTGACTCATAACAATAATCACATTCAAATTATTTTGTTGATGGTATATGTTATCAAGTCACTTGATCTGAGTCAAATCGGGTGACCAATTAAATTGTTTATGGCAAAAGAGACAAAAAATGTAATATAGATAAGAGGGATTAGAAAATAATAAAAAAAAAAACAATAAATAAACTAAAATAGAACATAACGTAATAATGTATACCAATTGTGGCAATAGGGGCAGTGTGCTACAAAGAAACCAAGGGTGTTTATCTGTTAAGCCCAGGGAAGTCATACATTTGAAGAATAGGAAATGTTTGTCTTACCTGCTTGATTGATTTCAGTGCAGTTTCCCCCTGCAATTTGGTGCAGCTGAAGGCATGTGACAAATCAAACAGAGCAGCTGTGAAAACTTTCCTTAAGAAGTTAAGGTGGGAGTGTCATTTGTCTGTCAGTCTGGGAAGGGGAGGAGTAGTCTAAGGTATAAAAAGAGTGTCTGTTTTTTTTTGTCTTGATGGCCGATGCCGGAAAAGCTGGGCAGTGACTAGGGAGAAGGTCTCTGTCAGCAATAGGGCCATTTGGGAGCTTCTGTGAGCAGTTGGGATATTTGTCAGTGCTTTGTATGAACATTAACAGTATGATGGATACTGGTCTGCAAGTCCAGAGTCAGTGTGTGCTTCCACTACACGGCTTCGTTTTCACACAATATTTATTTCTTCTTCTTTCTCATTTATCCACCATCTCAGATACCCCAATATTGAATAGGATACATAACTTATATGGTATAAATAACCTTGAAAACTTATATTGGACAATATTAATACTCTATATAGTCAAACCTAAGTAAACTAAAAAAATAAATATAAACTTAACATAAGTAATAACGGTCATAATGACAATAAAATAGCAAGGGGACCAAAAGGGTAAGTATTCTCATGTATGGACCCATCAGAAAGATGACTAATGACCTGGTGGTCAATTGGACCAGATGAATGGGTATATGTCTATTTAATCTCAGTGTCCACAAGGACATCAGGTAAAGTTATTTAGTTCAATTGATTCCTTTTAAACCATCTGGATAGAGAGAAATCAATTCCAACATCCCCATAACTTCCTGGTGGCACAGATTGCGCAATCTGTTGTCACCCCAGGGAGTGTTATGGTGGGTACACACTGGCAGATATATTGTCAGATCAATTGATCAGATGATGACCAATATATCTGTAGATACATTGGTACATCGTTCTGTGTGTACGGCCTACCCGGAGCCGCTCAATAGGTCGGCAGTCTTGAGGTGGGCGGGATTATTTAAATAATCTGTGTCCCAGGGTGGGGGTGGTCAGCAGACCGGAACCATACAGTGAACAGGATAAGCGTACATCCATGGCACCTGTCACCACAAGGCAGCCAGGGGTGAGATCGCAATCCTCCAGATCCTGTTGCTGCTAAGCCCTGCGCGGAGCTCCATAGCTGTGGCCTCTTCATGTACGAGGCCATGCGTATCTAGCTCTCTGCTGTCTCCGCCGTCATTCCCACCCATTCCGTGCCTTAGGCTCACATCTGCACTTGTGCCTCCCCCATGCCCACACCTACACCTGTTCCCCTCTCCCCCCGTAACTACACCAGCACTTATGCCTCCCCTATTCCCAAACCTACACCTGTGCCCCGTCTCCCTTACGTGACTACAACCGCACTTGTACCTTCCCCCTCCCCACACCTACACCTGTGCCCCTCTCTCCCCCCCGTGACTACACCTTCACTCGTGCCTCCCCATGCCCACAACTACACCTGTACCCCCTCCCCCCCATGACTACACCCACACTTGTGCCCCCCTCTCCCATGCCCACACCTACACCTGTGCCCCCTCCCCGTGACTACACCTGCACTTGTGCCCCCCTTCCACCATACCTGCACCTATGTTCCCCCATGACTACACTTGCACGTGCAGTAGGAGCAGCAGCAGTGCATCCATAGTCAGCATGGGACAGGCTCTTCCGTGCAGAGACTGTATCCCACCACTACGGTCTGGAGTTGGCATGCCATGGAGCTGGTGAGTTTCAGCATCTTGCAGCACACAGCCAAAGGGGGCGCGGACACTGCCTTGGGGTCTTGTAAATATCGTGAGCAGTAGGTGTCTAGCTGGAGCCCGACGTGGGGGTGCAGGTGATGCGCACAGCATGTGGCCCGGCCAGCGGTAGGTAGCGCAGGGGGTGGGGTTTTCAAGTGCTCATTAGTTTCCAATACTTTAGTTCCTTGAGTTTAGGCTGGGATTCCCAGTATGTGCCCTGACGCATCTTTATTCTATCATAACTGTCTGTGGGCACTAGGTATATTGCTGGGTACAAAGTAAATGATATATCACTTGATAAATTGATCAGATGATACTGTATATCATTCAATGATCGTCGGTATATACAAATGATATGTCTGTGAACAGCATCGTCCAGACATATCGCGTCAGCTGTGCTGCACAGACGACGACCAATATATCTGGTGCATCATTCTGTGTGTATGGCCGATGCGCGATAGGGTGGCTGGCTAGTCTGTCATGTAGATGGACTGGATGATGTAAATGCTAACATGTCCGGGGATCACTGGTATGGGCAGCATCAGTGTGGAACTGTCAGCATCAGCGCGGGAGTCAGGATCAGCGCGGACTGATTGAGAGCGGCTTGCTTTGAAGTCCTCATGGGATCAGAGGTGTTGTTGGGAGCCGCATCAGCTTGGAAGCAGTGTTGTCCTATTGGGAGTCAGTGTCAGCATGGGACAAGTGTCGTGGAATAGACAGAGGTGCAAAGCCCACAGGACACATCCTGGATAGTGTGCAGTGGCAGCCTTGCCGAAAAGGTACATGCTGGTCTGCACAGAGTATAGTCCCTGCTTGGCTGCTTAGTGTATAGTACCTACTTGGAGATCTTAGATTTTTCCTGATCAGTACAGGTTGAGTATCCCATATCCAAATATTCCGAAATACGGAATATTCCGAAATACGGACTTTTTTGAGTGAGAGTGAGATAGTGAAACCTTTGTTTTCTGATGGCTCAATGTTCACAAACTTTGTTTAATACACAAAGTTATTAAAAAATATTGTATTAAATGACCTTCAGGCTGTGTGTATAAGGTGTATATGAAACATAAATTAATTGTGTGAATGTAGACACACTTTGTTTAATGCACAAAGTTATAAAAAATATTGGCTAAAATTACCTTCAGGCTGTGTGTATAAGGTGTATATGTAACATAAATGCATTCTGTGCTTAGATTTAGGTCCCATCACCATGATATCTCATTATGGTATGCAATTATTCCAAAATACGGAAAAATCCCATATCCAAAATACCTCTGGTCCCAAGCATTTTGGATAAGGGAGACTCAACCTGTATTACCATTTAGGTCCAGTCCTTCTTTGTGACCTTCTTTTAAAAGAAACCTTTACTTGTCTTTCCACCCCACAGTTTTAAGTGAGTCTTCGGTACGCTGTTTACCTATTTGAGTGGTGGTGGTGGTGGTATCCTATTCCTAAATCGACCACAGAAATCTACAGAACCACCTCTGACTTTCCGAACACAAGGGGATTTATTTTTTATTTAATTTGTCTTTTCATGTCTGTATTGGAATATCGTGTCCCTGTGAGTAGGCATTAAACGGGGATACCTTGCCAGAAATCAAGGCGTATATTGGTTTGATTATCCCTTTTCTTCTTGAAAAGAATATTGTATTAGTATGTCCATAATTTTCTGTTGTCTTTGATCCACCACTTTTCCTTAAACAATGAATTATAAGTATCTCTGCTAGCCAAGTGTATGCTGTGCTGGACTTTATGCTGCTATTATTGCTGAAAGCTATTTAAGTTACATACGGTGTGGATTCTGAGTTGCTGCCATTATTGCAATTCTTGCAGTTGTGGATAATTGTCTGCTTTGAACCTATGTGTCAATCCTAATGCTCTGAACTGCAATTAACTATGCTCATGGTGGTTCTGGTTCTGCAAACTACCTCTACTATTCCAGTATAATTGTATTTACTCCAGCCAATACCTTGCGATCACCCTTGTATTGAATGAGCCCCTACTGTCTGAGCTTAAGTCCAGGCGACAGCCTAAGTACCGGTGAGTGTACAAAACTCTATAGGAACAATGGGTTATTGTTATTGGGAGAAGATCTCAGTAGGAGGCTTTAGGGGTCTCATTCATATGCAGGAGTGTTTCATAACAGTTAGGGAACTTTTCTATTCCAAAAATATTCATCCTTTTTTGATCGCCATTATATAATTTAGAAATGATTTGAGAGGCTTTGTGTATAAACTCTAATGTGTTATGACGGTTTTTCATAAAGCATGTTTTGAGGGACCTGGTGGTGTGGCCCACATATTAAGTTTGCACCCACTGGTAATGAGATAAATTACAAATTATGAATCATTTGAATCATTTGATGAAATTCTTAATCAGATAAACATAATTTTCTTTATTGAGCGAAATAGATGTTATTTTCTTAAGCATATAGGAATACATAATGAATCAGATCTTACCATGCTTGTAGGAGTCTGGGGGTCTAGATGGTAGTTATGTGTTATATCTATCTATCTATCTATCTATCTATCTATCTATCTATCTATCTATCAATCTCAGTGATTTATGATAACTCTGAATGAGTATACATTTCAGGGATTTATTTTTTTCTATAGGTGATCAAAGGTTTGGAAGGTAATATATCTTTTAAAATGTAATCCTGCCTCACTAAACAGTCATTTCTATTAATAATGTTCCTGATTTTGCTGAAACAGCAGTTGTATTTACTAACAAAAGAGAGTTCTCGATCTATCATACTAACCTCTAAAGCTCCAGAGTCAAATCTTTCCTTCTGTTTTTTAGCCTCTAAAAGGTAACAATGATCTATCGTTTTGTAATACCTCTCTTTCTAAAGGATTCCAACATCTCATTGGCTTGTAAAGAAGAGACCTCAAATGACAAAAAATTCCTCTGAAGGCGCATCATTTGGCCTTTTGGAATGTTAGTTACCAAAGGTTTATTGTAATGAAGATATAACTGAGTATTGACAGGTTATGCCCCTTTCACACCACACGCCGGGTCGATACCGGGTAATTTGTGCGGTGTGAAAGGGGTATAACTAACCACACACTGCAGGGGATGGAGCTGAGTGCATGTGGGAGGGGGCTCCTGGGTGCACTACAGTGTGACATAATGTGAACTACTGGGGGCACTACAGTATGACATAATGTTACCTCTGGGGACACTACAGTATTGCATGATGTGAACTTCTGGGATACTACAGTATGGAATAATGTCACCTACTGCAGGCTCTACAGTGTGGCAATTGTCTTAAAACTAGAGATGTGCACTGGACATTTTTCGGGTTTTGTGTTTTGGTTTTGGATTTGGTTCCACGGCCGTGTTTTGGATTCGGACGCGTTTTAGCAAAACCTCTCTGAAATTTTTTTGTCGGATTCGGGTGTGTTTTGGATTCGGGTGTTTTTTTTCAAAAACCCCTCAAAAACCACTTAAATCATAGAATTTTGGGGTAATTTTGATCCTATAGTATTATTAACCTCAATAACCACAATTTCTCTAACGTCCTAGTGGACGTCCTAGTGGATGCTGGGGACTCCGTCAGGACCATGGGAATAGCGGCTCCGCAGGAGACAGGGCACAAAAGCAAGCTTTTAGGATCACATGGTGTGTACTGGCTCCTCCCCCTATGACCCTCCTCCAAGCCTCAGTTAGGTTTTTGTGCCCGGCCGAGAAGGGTGCAATCTAGGTGGCTCTCTTAAAGAGTTACTTAGAAAAAGTTTTTAGGTTCTTTATTTTCAGTGAGTCCTGCTGGCAACAGGCTCACTGCATCGAGGGACTTAGGGGAGAGATTTTCAACTCACCTGCGTGCAGGATGGATTGGATTCTTAGGCTACTGGACATAGCTCCAGAGGGAGTCGGAACACAGGGCTCGCCCTGGGGTTCGTCCCGGAGCCGCGCCGCCGACCCCCCTTGCAGACGCTGAAGATGAAGAGGTCCGGAACCAGGCGGCAGAAGACTCTCAGTCTTCATCAGGTAGCGCACAGCACTGCAGCTGTGCGCCATTGTTGTCAGCACACTTCACACAGCGGTCACGGAGGGTGCAGGGCGCTGGGGGGGGGCGCCCTGGGCAGCAATGTATAATAGAGATGAGCGGGTTCGGTTTCTCTGAATCCGAACCCGCCAGAACTTCATGTTTTTTTTCACGGGTCCGAGCGACTCGGATCTTCCCGCCTTGCTCGGTTAACCCGAGCGCGCCCGAACGTCATCATGACGCTGTCGGATTCTCGCGAGGCTCGGATTCTATCGCGAGACTCGGATTCTATATAAGGAGCCGCGCGTCACCGCCATTTTCACTAGAGATGAGCGGGTTCGGTTCCTCGGAATCCGAACCCGCCCGAACTTCATGTTTTTTTTCACGGGTCCGAGCGACTCGGATCTTCCCGCCTTGCTCGGTTAACCCGAGCGCGCCCGAACGTCATCATGACGCTGTCGGATTCTCGCGAGGCTCGGATTCTATCGCGAGACTCGGATTCTATATAAGGAGCCGCGCGTCGCCGCCATTTTCACTCGTGCATTGAGATTGATAGGGAGAGGACGTGTCTGGCGTCCTCTCCATTAGAATAGAGATAGATTAGATAGAGAGAGAGAGATTGTGCAGAGTCGCAGACAGAGTTAGTTTACCACAGTCAGTGACCAGTGCAGTTGCTAGTTAACTTTTATTTAATATAATATATCCGTTCACTTCTCTCTGCTATATCCGTTCTCTGCCTGAAAAAAAAAACGATACACAGCACAGTCAGTCACACAGTGTGACTCAGTCTGTGTGCACTCAGCTCAGCCCAGTGTGCTGCACAGTCATCAATGTATAAATTAAAAGCTTATAATTAATTGTGGGGGAGACTGGGGAGCACTGCAGGTTGTTAGCAGGAGCCAGGAGTACAATTATATTAATTAACAGTGCACACTTTTGCTGCAGGAGTGGTGACCAGTGCCTGACCACCAGTATAGTATTGTTGTATACTACTAATATCTCTTTAAATATCAACCAGTCTATATTAGCAGCAGACACAGTACAGTGCGGTAGTTCACGGCTGTGGCTACCTCTGTGTCGGCACACGGCAGGCAGTCCGTCCGACCAGAATTGTATTATTTATTATTATATACCTACCACCTAACCGTGGTTTTTTTTTCATTCTTTATACCGTCATAGTGTCATCCTAATTGTTACGAGTATACTACTATCTCTTTATCAACCAGTGTACAGTGCGGTAGTTCACGGCTGTGGCTACCTCTGTGTCGGCACACGGCAGGCAGTCCGTCCGACCAGAATTGTATTATTTATTATTATATACCTACCACCTAACCGTGGTTTTTTTTTCATTCTTTATACCGTCATAGTGTCATCCTAATTGTTACGAGTATACTACTATCTCTTTATCAACCAGTGTACAGTGCGGTAGTTCACGGCTGTGGCTACCTCTGTGTCGGCACACGGCAGGCAGTCCGTCCGACCAGAATTGTATTATTTATTATTATATACCTACCACCTAACCGTGGTTTTTTTTTTCATTCTTTATACCGTCATAGTGTCATCCTAATTGTTACGAGTATACTACTATCTCTTTATCAACCAGTGTACAGTGCGGTAGTTCACGGCTGTGGCTACCTCTGTGTCGGCACACGGCAGGCAGTCCGTCCGACCAGAATTGTATTATTTATTATTATATACCTACCACCTAACCGTGGTTTTTTTTTTCATTCTTTATACCGTCATAGTGTCATCCTAATTGTTACGAGTATACTACTATCTCTTTATCAACCAGTGTACAGTGCGGTAGTTCACGGCTGTGGCTACCTCTGTGTCGGCACACGGCAGGCAGTCCGTCCGACCAGAATTGTATTATTTATTATTATATACCTACCACCTAACCGTGGTTTTTTTTTCATTCTTTATACCGTCATAGTGTCATCCTAATTGTTACGAGTATACTACTATCTCTTTATCAACCAGTGTACAGTGCGGTAGTTCACGGCTGTGGCTACCTCTGTGTCGGCACACGGCAGGCAGTCCGTCCGACCAGAATTGTATTATTTATTATTATATACCTACCACCTAACCGTGGTTTTTTTTTCATTCTTTATACCGTCATAGTGTCATCCTAATTGTTACGAGTATACTACTATCTCTTTATCAACCAGTGTACAGTGCGGTAGTTCACGGCTGTGGCTACCTCTGTGTCGGCACACGGCAGGCAGTCCGTCCGACCAGAATTGTATTATTTATTATTATATACCTACCACCTAACCGTGGTTTTTTTTTCATTCTTTATACCGTCATAGTGTCATCCTAATTGTTACGAGTATACTACTATCTCTTTATCAACCAGTGTACAGTGCGGTAGTTCACGGCTGTGGCTACCTCTGTGTCGGCACACGGCAGGCAGTCCGTCCGACCAGAATTGTATTATTTATTATTATATACCTACCACCTAACCGTGGTTTTTTTTTTCATTCTTTATACCGTCATAGTGTCATCCTAATTGTTACGAGTATACTACTATCTCTTTATCAACCAGTGTACAGTGCGGTAGTTCACGGCTGTGGCTACCTCTGTGTCGGCACACGGCAGGCAGTCCGTCCGACCAGAATTGTATTATTTATTATTATATACCTACCACCTAACCGTGGTTTTTTTTTCATTCTTTATACCGTCATAGTGTCATCCTAATTGTTACGAGTATACTACTATCTCTTTATCAACCAGTGTACAGTGCGGTAGTTCACGGCTGTGGCTACCTCTGTGTCGGCAGTCGGCAGGCAGTCCGTCCATCCATAATTGTATTATTATTATAATATATACCACCTAACCGTGGTTTTTTTATACCACCTAACCGTGGCAGTCCGTCCATAATTGTATACTAGTATCCAATCCATCCATCTCCATTGTTTACCTGAGGTGCCTTTTAGTTCTGCCTATAAAATATGGAGAACAAAAAAGTTGAGGTTCCAAAATTAGGGAAAGATCAAGATCCACTTCCACCTCGTGCTGAAGCTGCTGCCACTAGTCATGGCCGAGACGATGAAATGCCAGCAACGTCGTCTGCCAAGGCCGATGCCCAATGTCATAGTACAGAGCATGTCAAATCCAAAACACCAAATATCAGAAAAAAAAGGACTCCAAAACCTAAAATAAAATTGTCGGAGGAGAAGCGTAAACTTGCCAATATGCCATTTACCACACGGAGTGGCAAGGAACGGCTGAGGCCCTGGCCTATGTTCATGGCTAGTGGTTCAGCTTCACATGAGGATGGAAGCACTCAGCCTCTCGCTAGAAAACTGAAAAGACTCAAGCTGGCAAAAGCACCGCAAAGAACTGTGCGTTCTTTGAAATCCCAAATCCACAAGGAGAGTCCAATTGTGTCGTTTGCGATGCCTGACCTTCCCAACACTGGACGTGAAGAGCATGCGCCTTCCACTATTTGCATGCCCCCTGCAAGTGCTGGAAGGAGCACCCGCAGTCCAGTTCCTGATAGTCAGATTGAAGATGTCAGTGTTGAAGTACACCAGGATGAGGAGGATATGGGTGTTGCTGGCGCTGGGGAGGAAATTGACCAGGAGGATTCTGATGGTGAGGTGGTTTGTTTAAGTCAGGCACCCGGGGAGACACCTGTTGTCCGTGGGAGGAATATGGCCGTTGACATGCCAGGTGAAAATACCAAAAAAATCAGCTCTTCGGTGTGGAGGTATTTCACCAGAAATGCGGACAACAGGTGTCAAGCCGTGTGTTCCCTTTGTCAAGCTGTAATAAGTAGGGGTAAGGACGTTAACCACCTCGGAACATCCTCCCTTATACGTCACCTGCAGCGCATTCATAATAAGTCAGTGACAAGTTCAAAAACTTTGGGTGACAGCGGAAGCAGTCCACTGACCAGTAAATCCCTTCCTCTTGTAACCAAGCTCACGCAAACCACCCCACCAACTCCCTCAGTGTCAATTTCCTCCTTCCCCAGGAATGCCAATAGTCCTGCAGGCCATGTCACTGGCAAGTCTGACGAGTCCTCTCCTGCCTGGGATTCCTCCGATGCATCCTTGCGTGTAACGCCTACTGCTGCTGGCGCTGCTGTTGTTGCCGCTGGGAGTCGATGGTCATCCCAGAGGGGAAGTCGTAAGCCCACTTGTACTACTTCCAGTAAGCAATTGACTGTTCAACAGTCCTTTGCGAGGAAGATGAAATATCACAGCAGTCATCCTACTGCAAAGCGGATAACTGAGGCCTTGGCATCCTGGGTGGTGAGAAACGTGGTTCCGGTATCCATCATTACTGCAGAGCCAACTAGAGACTTGTTGGAGGTACTGTGTCCCCGGTACCAAATACCATCTAGGTTCCATTTCTCTAGGCAGGCGATACCGAAAATGTACACAGACCTCAGAAAAAGAGTCACCAGTGTCCTAAAAAATGCAGCTGTACCCAATGTCCACTTAACCACGGACATGTGGACAAGTGGAGCAGGGCAGGGTCAGGACTATATGACTGTGACAGCCCACTGGGTAGATGTATGGACTCCCGCCGCAAGAACAGCAGCGGCGGCACCAGTAGCAGCATCTCGCAAACGCCAACTCTTTCCTAGGCAGGCTACGCTTTGTATCACCGCTTTCCAGAATACGCACACAGCTGAAAACCTCTTACGGCAACTGAGGAAGATCATCGCGGAATGGCTTACCCCAATTGGACTCTCCTGTGGATTTGTGGCATCGGACAACGCCAGCAATATTGTGTGTGCATTAAATCTGGGCCAATTCCAGCACGTCCCATGTTTTGCACATACCTTGAATTTGGTGGTGCAGAATTTTTTAAAAAACGACAGGGCCGTGCAAGAGATGCTGTCGGTGGCCAGAAGAATTGCGGGACACTTTCGGCGTACAGGCACCACGTACAGAAAACTGGAGCACCACCAAAAACTACTGAACCTGCCCTGCCATCATCTGAAGCAAGAAGTGGTAACGAGGTGGAATTCAACCCTCTATATGCTTCAGAGGTTGGAGGAGCAGCAAAAGGCCATTCAAGCCTATACAATTGAGCACGATATAGTAGGTGGAATGCACCTGTCTCAAGTGCAGTGGAGAATGATTTCAACGTTGTGCAAGGTTCTGATGCCCTTTGAACTTGCCACACGTGAAGTCAGTTCAGACACTGCCAGCCTGAGTCAGGTCATTCCCCTCATCAGGCTTTTGCAGAAGAAGCTGGAGGCATTGAAGGAGGAGCTAACACGGAGCGATTCCGCTAGGCATGTGGGACTTGTGGATGCAGCCCTTAATTCGCTTAACAAGGATTCACGGGTGGTCAATCTGTTGAAATCAGAGCACTACATTTTGGCCACCGTGCTCGATCCTAGATTTAAAGCCTACCTTGGATCTCTCTTTCCGGCAGACACAGGTCTGCTGGGGTTGAAAGACCTGCTGGTGACAAAATTGTCAAGTCAAGCGGAACGCGACCTGTCAACATCTCCTCCTTCACATTCTCCCGCAACTGGGGGTGCGAGGAAAAGGCTCAGAATTCCGAGCCCACCCGCTGGCGGTGATGCAGGGCAGTCTGGAGCGACTGCTGATGCTGACATCTGGTCCGGACTGAAGGACCTGACAACGATTACGGACATGTCGTCTACTGTCACTGCATATGATTCTCTCAACATTGATAGAATGGTGGAGGATTATATGAGTGACCGCATCCAAGTAGGCACGTCACACAGTCCGTACTTATACTGGCAGGAAAAAGAGGCAATTTGGAGGCCCTTGCACAAACTGGCTTTATTCTACCTAAGTTGCCCTCCCACAAGTGTGTACTCCGAAAGAGTGTTTAGTGCCGCCGCTCACCTTGTCAGCAATCGGCGTACGAGGTTACATCCAGAAAATGTGGAGAAGATGATGTTCATTAAAATGAATTATAATCAATTCCTCCGCGGAGACATTGACCAGCAGCAATTGCCTCCACAAAGTACACAGGGAGCTGAGATGGTGGATTCCAGTGGGGACGAATTGATAATCTGTGAGGAGGGGGATGTACACGGTGATATATCGGAGGGTGAAGATGAGGTGGACATCTTGCCTCTGTAGAGCCAGTTTGTGCAAGGAGAGATTAATTGCTTCTTTTTTGGGGGGGGTCCAAACCAACCCGTCATATCAGTCACAGTCGTGTGGCAGACCCTGTCACTGAAATGATGGGTTGGTTAAAGTGTGCATGTCCTGTTTTGTTTATACAACATAAGGGTGGGTGGGAGGGCCCAAGGATAATTCCATCTTGCACCTCTTTTTTCTTTTCTTTTTCTTTGCATCATGTGCTGATTGGGGAGGGTTTTTTGGAAGGGACATCCTGCGTGACACTGCAGTGCCACTCCTAGATGGGCCCGGTGTTTGTGTCGGCCACTAGGGTCGCTGATCTTACTCACACAGCTACCTCATTGCGCCTCTTTTTTTCTTTGCGTCATGTGCTGTTTGGGGAGGGTTTTTTGGAAGGGACATCCTGCGTGACACTGCAGTGCCACTCCTAGATGTGCCCGGTGTTTGTGTCGGCCACTAGGGTCGCTAATCTTACTCACACAGTCAGCTACCTCATTGCGCCTCTTTTTTTCTTTGCGTCATGTGCTGTTTGGGGAGGGTTTTTTGGAAGGGCCATCCTGCGTGACACTGCAGTGCCACTCCTAGATGGGCCCGGTGTTTGTGTCGGCCACTAGGGTCGCTTATCTTTCTCACACAGTCAGCTACCTCATTGCGCCTCTTTTTTTCTTTGCGTCATGTGCTGTTTGGGGAGGGTTTTTTGGAAGGGACATCCTGCGTGACACTGCAGTGCCACTCCTAGATGGGCCCGGTGTTTGTGTCGGCCACTAGGGTCGCTAATCTTACTCACACAGCTACCTCATTGCGCCTCTTTTTTTCTTTGCGTCATGTGCTGTTTGGGGAGGGTTTTTTGGAAGGGACATCCTGCGTGACACTGCAGTGCCACTCCTAGATGGGCCCGGTGTTTGTGTCGGCCACTAGGGTCGCTTATCTTACTCACACAGCGACCTCGGTGCAAATTTTAGGACTAAAAATAATATTGTGAGGTGTGATGTGTTCAGAATAGGCTGAAAATGAGTGTAAATTATGTTTTTTGAGGTTAATAATACTTTGGGATCAAAATTACCCCCAAATTCTATGATTTAAGCTGTTTTTTAGGGTTTTTTGAAAAAAACACCCGAATCCAAAACACACCCGAATCCGACAAAAATAATTCGGTGAGGTTTTGCCAAAACGCGTTCGAACCCAAAACACGGCCGCGGAACCGAACCCAAAACCAAAACACAAAACCCGAAAAATTTCAGGCGCTCATCTCTAGTTATACTGCGACCAGCGATCGCCTCAGCCTGGATGTGCAGAGCTGAGGTGGCTTGGTCGGATTCCCTGACTAAAAATATTGATACCTTTGACAGGGACAGTATTTTATTGACTATAGAGCATTTAAAGGATGCATTTCTATATATGCGAGATGCGCAGAGGGATATTTGCACTCTGGCATCAAGAGTAAATGCGATGTCCATATCTGCAAGAAGATGTTTATGGACACGACAGTGGTCAGGTGATGCAGATTCCAAACGGCACAAAGATGTATTGCCGTATAAAGGGGAGGAGTTATTTGGGGTCGGTCCATGGGACCTGGTGGCCAGGGCAACTGCTGGAAAATCCACCGTTTTTTACCCTAAGTCACATCTCTGCAGAAAAAGACACCGTCTTTTCAGCCTCAGTCCTTTCGTCCCTATAAGAGTCATATCTGCCCAGGGATAGAGGAAAGGGAAGAAGACTGCAGCAGGCAGCCCATTCCCAGGAACAGAAGCCCTCCACCGCTTCTACCAAGTTCTCAGCATGACGCTGGGACCGTACAGGACCCCTGGATCCTACAAGTAGTATCCAAGGGGTACAGATTGGAATGTCGAGAGGTTTCCCCCCTCGCAGGTTCCTGTAGTCTGCTGTACCAATGTCTCCCTCCGACAGGGAGGCAGTATTGAAAACAATTCACAAGCTGTATTCCCAGCAGGTGATAATAAATTTACCCCTCCGACAACAAGGAAAGGGGTATTACTCCACACTATATGGTGGTACTGAAGGCTAGGTGAGACCTATTCTAAATCTGAAAAATTTGAACACTTACAAGGGTTCAAATCCAGATGGAGTCACTCAGAGCAGTGATAGCAAAGAACAAGGGGACTATATGGTGTCCCGGGACATCAGGGATGCTTACCTCCATGTCCCAAAATTTGCCTTTTCTCACCAAGGGTACCTCAGGTTCGTGGTACAGAACTGTCACTATCAGTTTCAAGACGATGCCGTTGGATTGTCCAAGGCACCCCGGGTCCTTACCAAGGTAATGACCGAAAGGAGGATTCGTCTTCAAAGAAAATGGACGACCTCCTGATAAGAACAAGGTCCAGAGAACAGTTGGAGGTCGGAGTAGCACTATCTCAAGTAGTTCTACGACAGCACGGGTGGATTCTAAATATTCCAAAACCGCAGTTGTTCCGACGACACGTCTGCTGGTCCTAGGGATGATTCTGGACACAGTCCAGAAAAAGGTGTTTCTCCCAGAGGAGAAAGCCAGGGAGTTATCCGAGCTAATCGGGATCCTCCTAAAACCAGGAAAAGTGTCAGTGCATCATTGCACAAGAGTCCTGGTAAAAATGGTGGCTTATTACGAAGCGCTTCCATTCGGCAGATTTCACGCAAGAACTCTTCAGTGGGATCTGCTGGACAAATGGTCCGGATCGCATCTTCAGATGCATCAGCGGATAACCCTATATCCAAGGACAAGGGTGTCTCTCCTGTGGTGATTACAGAGTGCTCATCTTCTAGAGGGCCGCAGATTCGGCATTCAGGATTGGATGCTCGTGACCACGGAGGCCAGCCTGAGAGGCTGGGGAGCAGTCACACAAGGAGTGTGATCAAGTCTGGAGAATTCTCTCCACATAAATATACTGGAGCTAAGAGCAAATTTATAATGCTCTAAGCTTAGCAAGACCTCTGCTTCAAGGTCAGCCGGTATTGATCCAGTGGGATAACATCACGGCAGTCGCCCACGTAAACAGAAAGGGCGGCACAAGAAGCAGGAGGGCAGTGGCAAAACTGCAAGGATTTTTCGCTAGGCGGAAAATCATGTGATAGCACTGTCAGCAGTGTTCATTCCGGGAGTGGACGACTGGGAAGCAGACTTCCTCAGCAGGCACGACCTCCACCCGGGCGAGTGGGAACTTCATCGGGAAGTTTTCCGCATGATTGTGAACCGTTGGGAAAGACCAAAGGTGGACATGATGGCGTCCCGCCCGAACAAAAAAATGGGACAGGTATTGCGCCAGGTCACGAGACCTTCAGGCGATAGCTGTGGACGTCCTGGTAACACCGTGGGTGTAACAGTCGGTGTATGTGTTCCCTTCTCTGCTTCTCCTAACCAAGGTATTGAGAATTATAAGACATAGAGGAGTAAGAACTATACTCGTGGCTCCGGATTGGCCAAGAGGGACTTGGTAACCGGAACTTCAAGAGATGCTCACAGAGGACTAATGGCCTCGGGAGCTAAGAAGGGATTTGCTTTCAGCAAGTACCATGTCTGTTCCAAGAGGAACCGTGGCATCGGCCTTTAAGAAAGGACCTGCTCCAGCAGGGACCTTGTCTGTTCCAAGACTTACCGCGACTGCGTTTGACGGCATGGCGGTTTGAACGCCGGATCCTAAGGGAAAAGGCATTCCGGAAGAGGTCATACCTACCCTGGTCAAAGCCAGGAAGGAGGTGACCGCACAACGTTATCACCACATGTGGTAAAAATATGTTGCGTGGGTGAGGCCAGGAAGGCCCCACGAAAAAATTTCAACTAGGTCGATTTCTGCACTTCCTGCAAACAGGAGTGTCTATGAGCCTCAAATTGGGGTCCATTAAGGTTCAAGTTTCGGCCCTATAGATTTTCTTCCAAAAAGAATTGGCTTCAGTTCCTGAAGTCCAGACGTTTGTCAAGGGAGTATTGCATATACAGCCCTTGTGTGCCTCCAGTGGCACCGTGGGATCTCAACGTAGTGTTGGGATTCCTCAAATCATATTGGTTTGAACCACTCAAATCTGTGGATTTGAAATATCTCACATGGAAAGTGACCATGCTGTTGGCCCTGGCCTCGGCCAGGCGATTGTCAAAATTGGCGGCTTTGTCTTACAAAAGCCCATATTTGATTTTCCATTCGGACAGGGCAGAACTGCGGACTCGTCCCCAGTTTCTTCCTAAGGTGGTGTCAGCGTTTCACCTGAAACAACCTATTGTGGTGCCTGCGGCTACTAGGGACTTGGAGGACTCCAAGTTGCTAGACGTTGTCAGGGCCCTGAAAATATATATATATATATATAATTCCAGGACGGCTGGAGTCAGAAAGTCTGACTTGCTGTTTATATTGTAGGCACCCAAAAAAGCTGGGTGCTCCTGCTTCTAAGCAGACTATTGCTCGTTGGATTTGTAGTACAATTCAGCTTGCACATTCTGTGGCAGGCCTGCCACAGCCAAAATCTGTAAATGCCCATTCCACAAGGAAGGTGGGCTCATCTTGGGCGGCTGCCCGAGGGGTCTCGGCTTTACAACTTTGCCGAGCAGCTACTTGGTCAGGGGCAAACACGTTTGCTAAATTCTACAAATTTTATACCCTGGCTGAGGAGGACCTGGAGTTCTCTCATTCGGTGCTGCAGAGTCATCCGCACTCTCCCGCCCGTTTGGGAGCTTTGGTATAATCCCCATGGTCCTGACGGAGTCCCCAGCATCCACTAGGACGTTAGAGAAAATAAGATTTTACTTACCGATAAATCTATTTCTCATAGTCCGTAGTGGATGCTGGGCGCCCATCCCAAGTGCGGATTGTCTGCATTACTTGTACATAGTTATTGTTACAAAAAAATCGGGTTATTATTGTTGTGAGCCATCTTTTTTAGAGGCTACTTCATTGTTATCATACTGTTAACTGGGTTCAAATCACAAGTTGTACGGTGTGATTGGTGTGGCTGGTATGAGTCTTACCCGGGATTCAAGATCCTTCCTTATTGTGTACGCTCGTCCGGGCACAGTACCTAACTGAGGCTTGGAGGAGGGTCATAGGGGGAGGAGCCAGTACACACCATGTGATCCTAAAAGCTTGCTTTTGTGCCCTGTCTCCTGCGGAGCCGCTATTCCCATGGTCCTGACGGAGTCCCCAGCATCCACTACGGACTATGAGAAATAGATTTATCGGTAAGTAAAATCTTATTTTCCACTAATTTCCAGTCTATTCTAAACACCTCACAATACTATTTTTAGTCCTAAAATTTGCACCGAGGTCACTGGATGACTAAGCAAAGCGAGATAAGAGGGCGGCACAAACACCTGGCCCATCTAGGAGTGGCACTGCAGTGTCAGACAGGATGGCACTTAAAAAAATTGGCCCCAAACAGCACATGATGCAAAGAAAAGAGAAAAAGAGGTGCACTGTGGTCGCTGGACGGCTAAGCTAAGCGACACAAACACCTCAATATCACAGGAATTATTTGTTCTAATCAATGGTATTATTGGTCCAAAATCACAGGAATTATTCGTTCTAATCAATGGTATTATTGGTACAAATCACTGGAAGAAAATGACAAAATCACTGGAATTATTCGTTCTAATCAATGGTGTTATTGGTACAAATCACTGGAAGAAAATGACAAAATCACTGGAATTATTAATTCTAATCAATGGTATTATTGGTCCAAATCACTGGAAGAAAATGACAAAATAACTGGAATTATTCATTCTAATCAATGGTATTATTGGTCCAAATCACTGGAAGAAAATGACAAAATCACTGGAATTATTTGTTCTAATCAATGGTATTATTGGTCCAAATCACTGGAAGAAAATGACAAAATCACTGGAATTATTCATTCTAATCAATGGTATTATTGGTCCAAATCACTGGAAGAAAATGGAATGGATGGATACTTGCAGTGACACAGAGCTGCAAGATACAGCAATGGCCTACTGTACAACTATATACTGTTAGTCACCAAAATGCTGCACTGTAATACTAGAAGCTATAGAAAAGTATATATATTATTGTATATATCAGTACAGACAAAGCGGTGTAACTGTGACCCATGTGTCCTGACAAGCAGTATAGAAGCTATAGAAAAGTATATAAAATATTACTGTATATCAGTACAGAGCGGTGTAACTGTGACCCATGTGTCCTGACAAGCAGTATAGAAGCTATAGAAAATGACTTAAAATTATTGTATATAATTCAGTACAGAACAGTGTAACTGTGACACATGTGTGTCCTGACAAGCAGTATAGAAGCTATAGAAAATGATTTAAAATTATTGTATATAATTCAGTACAGAGCGGTGTAACTGTGACACATGTGTGTCCTGACAAGCAGTATAGAAGCTATAGAAAATTATTTAAAATTATTGTATATATCAGTACAGAGCGGTATAACTGTGACACATGTGTCCTGACAAGCAGTATAGAAGCTATAGAAAATGATTTAAAATTATTGTATATAATTCAGTACAGAGCGATGTAACTGAGACACATGTGTGTCCTGACAAGCAGTATAGAAGCTATAGAAAATTATTTAAAATTATTGTATATATCAGTACAGAGCGGTATAACTGTGACACATGTGTCCTGACAAGCAGTATAGAAGCTATAGAAAATGATTTAAAATTATTGTATATATCAGTACAGAGCGGTGTAACTGTGACACATGTGTGTCCTGACAAGCAGTATATGTCACAATCCTGACTGTAGGTTTCATATTTGGTGACTTACCCCTGCCATCTGTCCCGGATCCTGTGTCTTTTTACTCACTGAGTTAAACAGCTTGTCAGCACTGAGTTTTCCTGAGTTCTCTGCCTGAAAGGTAATAGTTAATTAGCTCCACCTGTGGTGAGCTCCTGTGTGAGGCTGAATTCAGTAATCTGTAGTTTAGGCCTAAAAGCCAGCATCTTATGTTTTGCAGAAGTTCAGGCTTCAGTGTTCTCTCGGCCTGCTAGGCCTCATTCTACATCACAGCCTAGTCTAGAGTAGTCACATGACAGTGACTGTTCACCTGAGCCAGAGTTGTCCAATCCTCTGCCAGCCTGAGACTCTCTGCATCACCTAATCCTGCTCACCAATCACCAAGGACCAGGAAGTATAAGTCAGGAGGCTGAGTTGGAAACTGGGCCAGTTCCTCGTGTTATACACAGCTCTGTGTGAGTCTTAAAGCTGAGCTCCCTAAAGGTAACCTTTGTACTTAAGTTCCTGTGGAAACTCTGTTCCCTTGTTACCCCGTTTGGTTTGCTTTTGTGTTGCTACTGATATTCACTATTTCCATGAGTCTCAATGTAAAGGCACAGCTGCAGTGGTTCATCTTAAAGGCACAGTACTGTATTCCATAGTCTCAACTGAAAACCACAGCTGCCGTGTTTCATTTTTGCTGCTGTTGTAGTTGTGATCTCCAGAGCTCCTGTATCCCAAGCACTTCCGTGCCTCCAAGAACCTCCGTGCCTCAGCACCTCCGTGCCTCAGCACTTCCGTGCCTCCAAGAACCTCCGTGCCTCAGCACCTCCGTGCCTCCAAGCACCTCCGTGCCTCCAAGCACCTTCGTGCCTCCAGTCACTTCTGCGCCTCCGTGCCTCCAAGCACCTCAGTGCCTCCAAGCACCTCAGTGCCTCCAAGCACCTCTGCACCTCAGTGCCTCCAAGCACCTCTGCACCTCAGTGCCTCCAATCACCTCTGCACCTCCGTGCCTCCAAGCACCTCCGTGCCTCTAGGCACTTCTGCACCTCAGTGCCTCCAAGCACCTCAGTGCCTCCATGCACCTCAGTGCCTCCAGGCACTTCTGCACCTCAGTGCCTCCAAGCACCTCTGCACCTCAGTGCCTCCAAGCACCTCTGCACCTCCGTGCCTCCAAGCACCTCCGTGCCTCCAAGCACCTCCGTGCCTCTAGGCACTTCTGCACCTCAGTGCCTTTAAGCACCTCAGTGCCTCCAAGCACCTCAGTGCCTCCAGGCACTTCTGCACCTCAGTGCCTCCAAGCACCTCTGCACCTCCGTGCCTCCAAGCACCTCCGTGCCTCCAAGCACCTCCGTGCCTCTAGGCACTTCTGCACCTCAGTGCCTCCAAGCACCTCAGTGCCTCCAAGCACCTCAGTGCCTCCAGGCACTTCTGCACCTCAGTGCCTCCAAGCACCTCAGTGCCTCCAGGCACTTCTGCACCTCAGTGCCTCCAAGCACTTCTGCACCTCAGTGCCTCCTAGCACCTCAGTGCCTCCAAAAACCCAGTGCTCACAAGCGTAGTTGGTGTCTCCAGCATCCGGTACTCCTTAATTCTTTCCTCAGCACATTTTTCAAGTACTGTCTTTCAGGAGACCTCCAGCATCCATACCTGCTTCCTGTCTGCCGACCAAATCCTGCATGAGGAAAACTTAGATTCAGTCATCTCTGCTGCGGTCCCTCTTCCTGGTCACCGGAAGAAACCCCGAGCCCACAACACCTCCAAACCAGGTCAGTGAAAGTATTCACATAGTCCTCCAGTCGCCCGAACAGACTTCACTAACACCGGGTTCACAAAACCTCAGTCATGACAGTAGGAACTGGCCACATGGACCCGGCCGAAAGTGTTTGTCTGACGCAGGACCTCCTAAGCAATATTGCAGGATGCTTGGAAGGTCTGGAGTCGACTCAGCATCAATTAGCACAGTGCAGCGGAATTCTTTCTCCAGAGATTCTCTGACCTTCTGCACTAAGACTCCTGACCAACTGCAGTTTTTCTACCAGATGTTATTACAGTTCCAAGAACTTTTGTCTAGTATTCTTTCTGTGATGCCTGATCTCTTCAGGAATACTACCAACGTTGTTGATCCTGTTTTGTCCCATCCAGTTAATAGAGTCTCTTCCTCTGTGCAAGGAAAAGTTGTTCATCAGAGCTATCCACGGCCCAAACTCTCTGAAGCTGAACGTCAGCGGCGTAGGGAGCTACACCTCTGTCTTTACTGTGGAAATTCTAGTCACTTTGTTAAAGACTGCATTCTTCGTAAGCCAGGGAATGGTGACAAATCTCAGTATCACAGTGCTCATGTCTACAAGTCATCCACAGTAGCCGATCCTGCTACTGCTGATGGGGGTATCAAGATGGCTACTCTGAAAGAGACTCAAATTTATGACTGGGGTCCGGTGATTAAAAGACCTTATCCCAAGTTAGGTGTCCAGAGAAGAATGTTTAAGCCATTTAGAGTCACAGAGGAGTCCGTGTCTACAGCCCAAGGAGGGGCGTCCGTGTCTTCAGCCCAAGGAGGGGCGTCCGTGTCTTCAGCGAAGGAGGGGCGTCCGTGTCTTCAGCGAAGGAGGGGCGTCCGTGTCTTCAGCCCAAGGAGGGGCGTCCGTGTCTTCAGCCCAAGGAGGGGCGTCCGTGCCTTCAGCCCAAGGAGGGGCGTCCGCGTCTTCAGCCCCAGTGAGGGGTTCAGAGGGTCCAGCCCCAAGGAGTCTACAGAGCGCTGCCCAGCCAGGGAGTCTACAGAGCGCTGCCCAGCCAGGGAGTCTACAGAGTGCTGCCCAGCCAGGGAGTCTACAGAGTGCTGCCCAGCCAGGGAGTCTACAGAGTGCTGCCCAGCCAGGGAGTCTACAGAGTGCTGCCCAGCCAGGGAGTCTACAGAGTGCAGCCCAGCCCCGTGAAGTGGGGGCTCTTGCCTCAGCCCAGCCCCGTGAAGTGGGGGCTCTTGCCTCAGCCCAGCCCTGTGAAGTGGGGGCTCTTGCCTCAGCCCAGCCCCGTGAAGTGGGGGCTCTTGCCTCAGCCCAGCCCCGTGAAGTGGGGGCTCTTGCCTCAGCCCAGCCCCGTGAAGTGGGGGCTCTTGCCTCAGCCCAGCCCCGTGAAGAGGGGGCTCTTGCCTCAGCCCAGCCCCGTGAAGAGGGGGCTCCTGCCGGTCCAGCAATACTCCAGGACCAGCCTGGTCAGTCTCCGTTGGCTCCAGCCAATTCGAGTATCCTCGGATCCAATCCAGTCCTACTCGTCCAGCCAAAGTTTTCTCCAGTTTCAGCCTCTAAGCTTTCGTCTGATGGTTTACCACCTATTTACTTTGATGGAGATTTATTGCAATATGCCGCTCTGGTTGAACAATTTCTCTCTCGGATGGAGTCTGATCCTTCAGGTGCAGTAACTCCTTCCAACGTTACTCGATATCTGTTCCTGGCATTAAGAGGAAGAGCTTTGGAGTGGGCCAACATGCTTTTTGAGAGTAATGATCCGGTGTTCCATGACTTACAGACTTTTAGTAATGCTGTGGTTAAAGAATTTGGTCCTAAACCTTTGGAATCTGACTCTGTAAAAAAATCATGCTCTAAAGGGAATGCAGAAGGAAGTTTGTGCTGTCCTCCCAGGGATAATCTAAGAATCTCCTTCGGTAAGAATCCGACCATTAAAATTGCTCATGTTGGAGTCTCTCCTAGCCCAGAGAATATAAAACTCCAGTGCACCTCCTTTTCATCTGCAAACTGTGTATCTAAGGGAGATTCATATCTTCCATTAGACTTGGACTCAGACTCTGAATTTGATCCAGTTCATGATGCTACTCCTTTTATGGGAGGCCCCATGTTTTCTAAGGAAGGTTTTTCTTTACAGGAGATTCCGCTGTCCTTGGTCAAAACCAAATGTTCCCGTAAGAAGAAGAAGAGGCATCAACGAAGGTCCTAAATTTTTCTGTATGAATTTCTCAAGTTCCTCTAAGATTCAAGATGGGTGTCCGGAGTCCACCCTTGAAGAGGGGGATACTGTCACAATCCTGACTGTAGGTTTCATATTTGGTGACTTACCCCTGCCATCTGTCCCGGATCCTGTGTCTTTTTACTCACTGAGTTAAACAGCTTGTCAGCACTGAGTTTTCCTGAGTTCTCTGCCTGAAAGGTAATAGTTAATTAGCTCCACCTGTGGTGAGCTCCTGTGTGAGGCTGAATTCAGTAATCTGTAGTTTAGGCCTAAAAGCCAGCATCTTATGTTTTGCAGAAGTTCAGGCTTCAGTGTTCTCTCGGCCTGCTAGGCCTCATTCTACATCACAGCCTAGTCTAGAGTAGTCACATGACAGTGACTGTTCACCTGAGCCAGAGTTGTCCAATCCTCTGCCAGCCTGAGACTCTCTGCATCACCTAATCCTGCTCACCAATCACCAAGGACCAGGAAGTATAAGTCAGGAGGCTGAGTTGGAAACTGGGCCAGTTCCTCGTGTTATACACAGCTCTGTGTGAGTCTTAAAGCTGAGCTCCCTAAAGGTAACCTTTGTACTTAAGTTCCTGTGGAAACTCTGTTCCCTTGTT